>NC_064857.1:70037456-70114956 GCF_024139225.1 Suncus etruscus | reverse complement strand
GACTTATTTCCAGGTAGATTAAATCTGTCATTAGTTCACCAAATAAGTTTTTGAGCCTACTAAACAGAATAATAATCCCTCTGTAAAACAGAGAGATCACCATAAAGTAGATCTTTAAAATATTTTTCCAAGAAACTGTGTTAAGATTTCCTCTCCCCAGAATGCTGAGACTCAGGCTTGCTTGACCTAAGCATAAAGACCTATAATTCACTTCTGAGCTAGTAAGGATGTACAATGAGAGTGTACAGTTATTTCTTTAAAATTCTGAAAAATTGTAAGGCTCCACATGATGTAATTCAACTCAGTAGAATGGATCTCAATCAGGATCACTGAGAGAAATGAACAAAACCAAACATAAGGGTGAAAAATGTGGAGTAGAAGGGCATCCAACCTCCTGGTCTGGAGTCAGTCAAACTAATCTCTCTATTGACCAGCTCAATCCACAACCAGGTCCGGGAGGGTCCAGGGACAAAGACCCTATCTCAAGCTAATCCAGTCTAGGTGGGCTTTTTACATGTAAAAAGGGGTAGGTGAGCAATAAGGAGGGGGCTGGAGGGAAGTCTTTGTTTTGGGTAAAACAGGGTATAACCCAACAATAATAATATCCAACTAAAAATGTTTCTACCTTGTTAAAATTCATCCATTTATATTTTAAATACAATGTATTTATGTATTTAAATGCAATCATATATATCTCTGATTGACATAGGGAGCATGTAATCTATCCAAATGAGTGAGTAAATCAGGAAGAAGATAAGGGATGTAAAAACGGGGTGAGCCAAGAAAAAAGACTAAGAAAATGTCATGAATGCTAATAAAGGGGAACTCAGGGAGAACATCACCATGTTCTTGAGACTTTGAGTGCACCAGGTCAGTTTGAGGGATATATTTTGAATTACTGAAAGGAAATAAAAATACTGCTGGCTGTGATTTTGGAGCTAAATTAATGAAAAATAATAGGTCATTGTTATCTCCAAAGTAATGAAAAGCTATGCAAAAGTTATATTACATGATGCATCAGTGCATATGAATGTTGAACTAACTAGGACCTTGGACTCCTTTATAGTGGTAAGAACAGTAGGGTGGGAAGTAAAAACATCGTAGTGAGAAAATAGTTTAAGGTCAATAAATTCTTCCAAATAAAGATGCCACTAGAGAATATCTACAAAAAATATTAACTATAAATCAGTAACCAAGAAAAAGTACATGTCTAAGAAATAAGAAGATAAAGTTCAGCAAAAGAGATGAAAATGTGTATATCTTCAGACTGAAAGTCAAGATGAGAATGGGATGGGAAAGGGAAGTGATAGTTTTTTTTTTGTCAGCAATGTAAAAACTGTGTACATGCATACACTTAATAAAATATAAATGAAACAAAAAGTCAGCACTCCTGGATTACTTAAAGTATGACTTACTTTCGAGAGATTGGCTGTCTGCCCATTTATCAAGTACTCCCTAAAACGATTTTCCCTCTCACATTGATCAAAACTGCATATGATATAAAAAGGGTGGTGGTGGGCCCAGAGAAATAGCACAGCGGCGTTTGCCTTGCAAGCAGCTGATACAGGACCAAAGGTGGTTGGTTCGAATCCCGGTGTCCCATATGGTCCCCCGTGCCTGCCAGGAGCTATTTCTGAGCAGACAGCCAGGAGTAACCCCTGAGCAATGCCAGGTGTGGCCCAAAAACCAAAAAAAAGAAAAAAGAAAAGGGTGGTGGTGGGGGAATAATTTCATTTCTTCATTTATGCAACTCAAGTATTTTGTGGCTAGTGAGTAATAGTTGTAATGTGTTCAGTCATTTAGCTCTCATCAGCAAAAACAAACTGGAAAGGACCTTTCCTGGCAGAGTTTACATTCTCATAAGAATGACAATGAAACCAGATCAGAACACGTTATGTAGCATTTTGTCAAGTTGAATTGTCTAATGATGATGGGATGTAAGGTGGCAAATTAAAATAGGGTGGTGAGAACAAGTTTCTTTGAAAAGGTGAACCAAGATGAGAAAAAAAGGAGGGTTTAGCTCAAGGAAACAAGACTGCCAACATTCTTCCAGAAGGTGGAGGTGTTCTGAAAACCCAGAGAAGAAAGCTGATTGCAGAGCAACCTACCGGCCAAAGGATGGGGCTGAGACTGAGTTATTTAAGGCCAGAGAGATGATTTAGTAAATTGAGCACTTGCTGTGCATGCTGGAGGCCTCGTTTTGATTCCTACCCTCACAAAAACAAACAAAGCAAACAAACAGGCACTGAATACAGAGCTGGAGTAGTGTGTGTGTGTGTGTGTGTGTGTGCGCGCGCGCGCGCGCGCGCGCGCGCACACACACACACACACACACAACGAAAAGGGAACTATTTAGCAGTGGAAGATCATGAGTGATCTTACAAGAGCAGAATCAGATGAGAAAAACAAAGAAAAGCCAAATTAAGTGGAGGGGCTGGAGTGATAGACAGCACAGTGGTAGGGCATTTGCCTTAAAGCCGGCTGCCCAGGACAGACCTTGGTTCAATCCCTGGAGTCCCATATGGTCTCCCCAAGCCAGGAGTGATTTCTGAGCGTACAACCAGGAGTAACCTCTGGATGTGGCCCAAAAACAAACAAACAAACAAAAAAACAAGTTAAGTGGAATTTAAGAGAGAATATGAAGAAAAGGTCTAGATCACTGTATTAACCTTTGTTTCAGAGTGGAGTAAAGTAATAAGGTGTTTGGTGTCCAGGTGTGTTGAGAAGACAATTCTCTCCAGGTGTCGATGATGGTACTTTTGATATTAGATTGAAATAACATATTTATGATCTTAGGATGTGGTTTAGTGGTGAGCACCTGCTTTTCATGTGTGAGGCCTCAAATTTAATGGCCTTCAAGTGTCTTGACCCCAATACATTGAAACTACAACAAAAAAATGGGAGGGGGAATAATAATGTCTTTGAGAATGTAGAAAGTAGACCAAAGCCTTCCTGAAGCAATAAACTTGGGTGGCCTAGAAGAGACTAGGTCTAGTAAAGGGAACTGATGTCAGGGTAGGGAGTTGGAGACAGAAATAGCCTATGGTTGCTAACAGGAGGGGATGCAGAGTAAGGCCAGGCCATCAGAGATACTCTTGAGTCAACACACAGGAAGCTAAGTAGTTAGCTAAGAGTGATGGCATCACCTGGAAGGTCTAGTTCCAGAATCGCTTGTTCTCCAGCCAGTCAAAAGAGAGACAGAGTGATGGGTGGAGACAGAGATTTATTTGTTTACTTATTTGTTTATTTATTTATTGTTCCTGGTGGGAGTCAGGGTTTATTCCTAGGTCTGTACTTAGTTATCACTCTTAGAAGGATTAAGGGAACCAGATGGGGTGCAGTGAGAGATAAAGGGTGTCAGAGGAAATAGAACTAGGATTAGCTGCTCTGTGCAAAGCAAGTGTCTACCTACTTTATCAGTTCTCTGGCCTGGAGGAAGAGTTTTATTAGCAACACCCCAGCAGGCTCATGTCTCCCCCAAAAAACAAAACAAAACAAAACAAAACAAATAATCCATTTAGTCTGCAAGATCATAAGAAGGGGTTATTATAGGACAAGAACAGGACAGAAAGAGACCATTGGGGGCCAGAATGAATAATAATATGCCCTCTTGGGCAGAAGCTCTTGAATATACTCTTTTTCCTTTACTTTTTTTTTCTTAAACCATTTTCAGAGTGCTCTGGGACTACTCTCTGCTCAGAGGATCAGGCAGTGCTGAAATGCAACTTGAACTTGAACTTGAACTGCGAGCACTCTCTCAGCTAGCACATTCTGTCTTCTCTGTCAACCCAAACAACGGGAAGCCTTTAGGGGAAGATGAAATGAGGAAGTTCATCCTTATCTTTCTTTTTTTTTTTTTTTTTTTTTTTTGGTTTTTGGGCCACACCCAGCGTTGCTCAGGGATTACTCCTGGCTGTCTGCTCAGAAATAGCTTCTGGCAGGCACGGGGGACCATATGGGACACAGGGATTCAAACCAACCACCTTTGGTCCTGGATTGGCTGCTTGCAAGGCAAACACCGCTGTGCTATCTCTCCGGGCCCCATCCTTATCGTTAGGGTTGTTTTCGGGGGGTGGTAAACTGAGAACAAATTGTTCTCTGTAGACCCAATACAAAGACAGTTGTATGATATTGAGTCTTGGTTCCAAGGTGGGCTTTAGTTCCAAGGAGGCTGATGATTACCTGGCAAATCAAGATCACAAAGGTGATTTTCCCTGAATAGGCTTTGTCCTTGGCACTCTGGTATGATGATTCCTGCTATTTCCTCCAAGTATGGGGCACTTGACTATATAATTTGTGGTTTGGGGAAAAAAATGAAGCTTGTGAAAGGTTTGGCATGAGAGTAGAAGGTGCAAAGCAGTTACCAAATTGGGTGGTGCATAGAGAGTGGGGAGTCAGCTGCAAGGCCACTGGTGCTGACAGTCATTGTTCCTTTGCCCACCAAGTACCATGGGCAATCTGTGACCAGTTTAAATGTGGAGGAAACCTTGCTCCTACAATGGAAAAATATCCCATCTCTGTGATTTTACTATGTGAAAATACAACCCAGTTGTGATATCTCATACCAATTATTTGAGGTCATTAGTCATTAGTTCTGAAGAAGCCTGGAGATAAGTCATTGAAGTTTGTAAAATCTTTTAGCCAAAAGCACTTCCTGGGGAAGCAAAGGAGGGTGGAGGGGAGAATGAGAGAGAGAGAAAGAAGAAGAAGAAGAAGAAGAAGAAGAAGAAGAAGAAGAAGAAGAAGAAGAAGAAGAAGAAGAAGAAGAAGAAGAAGAAGAAGAAGAAGAAGAAGAAGGAGGAGGAGGAGGAGGAGGAGGAGGAGGAGGAGGAGGAGGAGGAGGAGGAGGAGGAGGAGGAGGAGGAGAAGGAGAAGGAGGAGAAGGAGAAGGAGGAGAAGGAGAAGGAGGAGAAGGAGAAGGAGGAGAAGGAGGAGAAGAAGGAGAAGAAGGAGAAGGAGAAGGAGGAAGAGGAGGAAGAGGAGGAAAGGATGGAAGTGAGACCGAAAGTTAATATAAAACAATACCAGTTAAGAACTCGAAAAATGTCAGAAACAGCAAAATTTTCCATATCCAGCCCCTTCTAAATGCAGGCGAAGGTCAGTAATGTGGCAGATGAGGAATAGGTGAAAGTGACCTGGGAATGTGATTGGCACAGACTCTAATGTCAATCATTGTTTTCTATAAACAGAGGAACATGTCTCTGTCCAGGAGGACACAGGTACATTATTGTAGGATTGGCCAAACATAGCATCATCCTTCTGAGTCTCATGATGGGAGGTAAAAAGAAATTTACAAAATCATCTATGAGTATTCTCATTTATTGACTATTTTGGGGGTCCTTTCTCTCCACATCCAAACCAACATCTCTTATATTTTTATAACTCATGTCAACATCATTTAAAGGTAATTTTATCTTAGACATCATGTTAATGGTAGAGTCTAATGCATACAAACCACATAGTTCACTAGACTGCATACTTCCCTCCATTATTGTCCCAAAGTACCTCCCCCCCCACACACACCATTCTCTTCATCCTCCCTCTTCCCACTGTGGTCAACTTCCTACTGAAGACCAGTTCTCAGTTTCTGTTTTTCCAGTGGCTTTTGTTATTGTCTTATTTTATTTCTTTATATCCCACAGATGAGGGGCATCATCCTGCATCTGTCCCTTTCCTTCTGACTCCCTTCACTCACTTGCTCTTCTGTGTTCATTGCAGCATTATTCACAATAGCTTAAATCTGAAAGCAGCCCAAATGTCTAAGAACTGTTTGGCACTAAGGAAAGAAGAAACAATGCAATTTGCTGCTTTGTGGATGAATCTTGAGAGTATCCTGAGACCTTCTTGACCCAAAACGACTAATTCTGATCTAGTCATGAGGAAACAATTCAATAATTTCAGGTTAGGGAAATTCTATACCGCCCCTTGCTCTGGGTCTTTAAGGAAAAAAAAAATCCATGTGTGGAAAGAAAATAAAAGAGGAAAGACTGTTCCTGATGGAAAGAAACTCAAGAGATTAGAGCCCAGTGTGAGTTGAATCAGATCAAACACTATATCATGGGGAAGTGACATTTGGTTATAGTTGGGGAAAAGGGAAGAGAAATTGTAGATTGTATGACACTGTGAAATTCATGTTAAATATATGGGGTGGGGGCTAGGCAACACCCAGAAGTATCCAGGGCTTACTCCTGGCTCTGTACTTAGGGCTTACTCCAGCAGTGCTCAAGGAGACCATATGGGATTCCGAGGATTGAATACAGGTTGGTTGCATGCAAAGCAAATACACAACTCTCTGTACCATCATTCCATCCCCTCATATCAAATTTTAGAGATGATATTCAGAGATTTCAGAGGAAAACTATGCAGGAAAGTTCTTTATTCTCAGGAGAAATAGACTGGCACAGTTAGAGATGATACAATCTACCAGAAGCTTCTTTCCACATGTTTTTAGCTAAGAGAAAATGCAGTGTGTGTGTGTGTGTGTGTGTGTGTGTGTGTGTGTGTGTGTGTGTCCATAGAGAAAGCAAAACAAAAAGGAAGAATGGGGAAAACACAGGCATCTTATGTACTTACCTATGAGGTAATTGACAATAATTGGTGAATCTATACAGAAAGAAATTAATGTGTGGCTAGAGAGATAGTACAGTGGGTTAAAGATTTGTCTTGTCACTATCCTAGGTTCCATCCTAGGATCAGTGCAAAGACCAAGACCACCAACCACAGAAGATGGATTAAAATGACACTGAGGGAACAGAACTTCTAGAACGACAAAGAAAGACTTCATCATAAGTCCCACTTCTGGACCTGTGCAGATACTGAGATCTCTAGATACAGAGGTCTGTTTTTATCACCTAGGAAGGAGCAGAAGCCTTCCAAACACCGCGAAAGCACCAAGGGGAGAGTAAATGAACCTGAACGGAGTCTATAGTTAATCCCATGACAATATACTGCAAGGGTGGAGAAACCCCATATCTCTTAGGCCAAGTGAATTCCTTTTTGAATGACCCCAATATTTACTGTGCCATTGCAGGAGGAAAAAAAGGGCAAAAAGCACAAAACATTTTTTATTTTTTATATATATTATTTTTTTAAATACTCATTTTTAATTATATTTTTATTTTTATTTACCTATCTACTTGTCGATTTTCTTGTTTTGGTGTGGTTATTGAAGTTGTTGTCCCCAATTACATTTATGTTTTTTCCTTTTTTCTTTTCTTTCTTTATATGCCCTGCCATGTTTTTTTTATCTCAAGACCATGGCTATTTTTGTGGTGCTAATCGTTGTTATTGTTGGAGTACTCACTGGATATTTGACACTTCTTTTTGTACTGTTGGGGTGTTACACCTTATTTTTCTCCTTCGTCTCTCAAACCGATGATGAGAGCCTCTAGAAGGATCCCGCCCATTTTCGGCGTATTAGACTTTTACCCCAGTTTATTACTTTTCTCTTCTTCAAACAGAACCACATAACTTGAACTATCTAGTCCTGCCTCTCAGTTAGAGGGGGAAATAAGGGAGGCACCAAGACCAAACAGGTGCAAGACTACTAAGTAGTAAATTAGGTACAGAGGGGTTTACATTTTCTAGCAGCCCCGGGGATGAGGGAGGAGGATTTGGGAGGTAGGACGAAAATGGAGGTATAGGGAGGACAAATCGGTGATGGGAATCCCCCTGATTTTATGTAAATATGTACCTAAAATATTATTGTCAACAATATGTAAGCCACTATGTTCAAAATAAAAATTATATTTAAAAAAAAAGATTTGTCTTGTATGCAGCTGACATGGATTCCATTCCTAGCACTGCCTAGAGTTCCCTGAGCACCGCCAGAATTGATGCCTAAGAACAGACCTAGGAGTGAAGCCTAAGCACCAGTAGTTGTGGCTCTGTCCTCCTACCCCCATGATTTTTTCCTTCAATGTGTTCAGGACAGGGGCCAGGGAGATGAGTAAAAGTAATGAACCCCAACTTGAGTCCCAGCACTTCATAGTCATTGAAGCATGGAGTCAGGAGTTTCCCCTTCAGCATCCCTAGGTATACACCCCTCAATAAAATAAATAAATGTGTTCAACATTTTTGTTGAGTTAAAATTTTTCCAAATAAAAATCATCCCAATATAAAAGAGGGGCTGGCAACATAGAGCAAGTCTCCCAATGAATGCGAAGAAGTGAGGAGAGAAGATGGGGTTCCTGGCTTGCAGACATTGTTTACTAAAGGCAGAGATTGCTACATGGTTTTCCATTCTTAAACGTGCCCTGAATTCCAATACAACAAATAGTTCTACCAGAGTTCAAAAAATGCCTGATTGTTTTCAGATTCTGGGCAAAATATTATAATCTGGGGACTCAAACAAAAATTATCCCCTCCCACATGGAACAAAACAAAATAAAGTGAAAGGACAAATAATCATGGCTCTACTGAGGGAAGGGCTTGAGCTTTGATGGTTGAGTGAGAGTGAGGATTCTCCTTGGAGAAGAGAACAGGAACCAATGCTCGAGTTTCTTCTAAGATAAATTCAGAATGTGCCTAGCAGCAGACAGGGTCTCGTGTAGAGTGGCTGTAGGGGCTGGCAACCATAAGGAGAAAAATACCACCTACTCTTCAATGTTTCCCTCTAGGCCTGTAGATTCACTGACAGACAAAGCCCATGGGTCTGTATAAGAGATTGAGAGGCAAGTTGGCCAAGGCCTGAAAAAGTGTCTTCTGGACACAAGGCCTGGTGCATCATTTGCTGAAATAGGTTTAAGAATGTCGACTGTTTTGCCAGGGGAAGACGACTATGTGGCAATTTAATGATGGCTCTTCAGACAAACAGGAAAATGGCAACCAGATGCTCTCCTCTGCCAGAGAACAGGAAGGAAAGGAGGCCTGTCATCATGAAGGAATGCATTTCTGGGAAGGTTGCTAAGAAGGGGTGGGCATTACCAGAAGAAAGTGTCTCTAGACGGAGGGACTCTCACAAGGTGATTCAAGGACTGGCTACACATATGTAGGAACGAAAATTTTAGTCAGAGAAAAGTCATTGACTCAGAACATTTCTAAGGCTTTGTTGAACCAACAGCTACTTTCATCATTTTTTTTTACTTTTACCAACTTGCAGAGTTATTAAATGTCGGGATCTTATGTTAGGAATATATATATAATAGTATTGTGTTTTTGTGTTCCTTACTAGTGAAATTGCTGGATCATATGGGAGCTCAATTTCCAGTTTTTTGAGGAATATTCACATTGTTTTTTAGAAAGTTTTCAGCTTATTTATAAGCTTTAAAATTATGAAGCTTATCACAGAGTGGTGAGTGCAATTGGAGAAATAACTACATTAAGGACTATCATGTCAATAGTAGTGAATGAGGGAAGTGGAATGCCTATCTTGAAGACAGACAGGGGTTGGGGAGGAAGGTGATGAGGGGCATTGGTGGTGGGAGGGTTACACTGGTGAAGTGGGTATACTTTTTATGACTGAAACCCAACTACAAACATGTTTTGAATCATTGTGCTTAAATAAAGATATTATAAAAAATAAATAAAATTAAGCAGTGAATTTCTTTTTTTTTCTTTTTTTTCTTTTTTTTGGGGGGGGGGCACACCCAGAAGCGCTCAGGGGTTATTCCTGGCTTGATGCTCAGAAATCGTCCCCGGCAGGCTCGGGGACCATATGGGATGCCGGGATTCAAACCACCGTTCTTCTCTATGCAAGGCAAACACCTTACTGTTGTGCTATCTCTGTGGCCCCTAAAGAGTGAATTTCACTGTGATATTAAGTACTGAAAAAAAAAACCCAGAAATAATAAACACATTAAAAGAAGTTTTATAGGAGTTAGAGAGATAGCACAAAGGTAGAGCATTTGCCTTTCATGCAGCCAATCCAGGGTGGAAGGTGGTTCGAATCCTGGCATCTCATATGGTCCCCCGTGTCTGCCAGGAGTGATTTCCAAGCATAGAGCCAGGAGTAACCCCTGAGTACTTCTGAATATGACCCAAAAAAGAAAAAAAAAACAAGTTTTATTAAAAAAAAAAAGGTGTATACAAGGGCTGGAGAGATAGCATGGAGGTAGGGCTTTTGCCCTGCATGCAGAAGGAGGGTGGTTCAAATCCCAGCATCCTATATGGTCCCCTGAGTCTGCCAGGAGCGATTTCTGGGTGTAGATCCAGGAGTAAACCCTGAGCACTGCCAGGTGTGACCCAAAACCAAAAAAAAAAAGGCATTGATATACATACATACACATGCATGCATATATACATATTTATACACACATACACATACGTATATGTGTATATATATGTATATAGATATACATTTCCTCCTCAGAGAGCCTGAGCAGAGATGGTGATGGGAAGTTATCTCCAAAGTAGTAACTCAATCCTGGGAGGTCTGTATTAGACACGGGAACCTGCATGGGATGCTAAAAAGAGGGAGTATTGATCTTGATTCCCAGGATTAGCAGCCTTGGACTGGCTGAGTCACTAACTCACTGGACTAATCCCATGCTTATCCAAGTTTTGGCCCTTGGCCTAATTTTATAAATAAAGTTTTATTGGGACACACCCATGCCCTTCATTTACATATGGCTATGACCTCATCAAACCATAATAGAGTAATTATGACAAAGACTCTATGCTCACCCCCAGACCTAGAACTTGCTCACAGGCACGCTAGAGATAGGTTACTGCTTCTCCTATTGGATCATTTCTTTGGAGACTCTTTCCTAAGGTTCTTTAAGAGTCACATGATCTGAGGCTCTGAGGACAGGAGACACCGAGCTACAATCCTAGCACCACCTCACGTGCCAGCTTCTTCCTGGGATTCTGAGTTACAACTACCAGCGTTATCTCTGGATAAGCTTTGCAACTAAGGAGTGGGATTCCTCCACTGGGTACCACAACCAAGTATTATCCCATTACTGCATCAATAACAAACAACCAAAGAGAAGATGGGATGTTAAAATATAAAATAAGCTTGTAGGAGTTCCATGGGGGGGGGGCTTGTGAAAAATACTTATTACCAGGTCTAGTCCCTGGAAATTCAGATCTAGTTATTCTGGTGGTGTGCTAGGTGTAGCAAGTCAGCCCCTGAAGAGGTTGACTGATGGAGGGATGGAGGATGAGGTCTTTCCCTTCCAGCTCGGAGCACGCATCTGCCACCCTGTCTAGCCGACGGTTCTGAGGTGAAACGGCAGGTAAACAGCTCGCAGTCAGCTCGTTGAAATATTTGCTTTATTCGGTGGACAAGACTGAAGTCCAAAGACAGCTTCAGTTCCAGCCAAAAAGCCCTGGCCTTCCACAGACTCTTGTTTTTATCCACCAGAATCAGGTACCACCCAATGGTGGGATCAGATACCAACCAATGGTGGAAGCAGAATCAGGTACTACCCTAGGGTGGAGGCAGAATGCCAGGTCACACCCTAGGGTAGGGCACAATCACCAATTAGTTTAGGGTGAGTAACATAGTAATCCCCTAAAATATTTACATACACAACACTAGGGATCGGGGTAGAGGGGTAGACTGCCATCTCTCTTTTCAACCTGCAGAAACACCTCAAGGTCAATACTAGGGGCCCTTCAAGCCACAGATGCATCCTGGCTTACTGAGCTGGGGCCTTCTAGGGATGGATTCTTATAGTCACACTGCTTTTGATAAGCACTGAGCAGTTTGAGTTCAGGGAGGAAGGTGAAGGTAATGGTGTTTCCAAGATCCGGAGTGAAAATATAGTGGTGAAAGTACATGCCTAGCATGCTGCGGATGAGTCAGATACCCCAAGATTCAAGAGATATCCCTGAATATGGACCCAGAGTCCTTGATCACTCCGGGATGTAGCACCCCAAACACCCCCTGAAATAAATAATATTAATATGCTGCAGGAGAAGAAAGGACCAAGGAGTAGATAGACCACGGGGTAAACCTCTCCTCCATGAGATCAGGGAAGCAGAGGCACTGGCCCTGCTTGCTGTGCATTCTAGAACTTCAAAGGGTTACAATATGTAGCTGGGACAAACACGTGTCCCCTGCCCGGAATCCCAGCCCTTGCCGCTCCTGGAGCAACCAGATGATTGATGACGCTCATTACTTGTGTTTGCTTTATGCTCCACTGCATCTGGTCCCCCTCGCTCGCCCATACGAGCCCGGGTCCCTCATGCCAGGTTCTCTCTTCTAACAGCCGCGGCTTTCTGGAGCACTGTCAGATGTGCCCCTAACCCCCTGTGAGGTTCAGCAAAAATGACTCTCCGGGGGCCTGGGGCCGTTTCCCCTTAGGAGCATCCTGAGCACGCGTGTCCGGGAGGAAGTTGAACCCTCGAGCGGAGTTAAGAAGCAAAAGAATGTCCTGGGGTTTGGCTGGACCCTGGTTGGGGGCTTGCGGAAACCACCTAGAAAGGTCTCCGGAGTGCCCAATCGTAGCACCCTGGAGCAGTGCAGTTGGCGGCGCCTACCAGAGCATCCTTCGCGGTCGGTCCCCAGGCTGGTCCCGTCTCTTTCTGCTGGACTCATAGCGCCATCTATGGGCCAAGGTGAGCCAGGGCGCGATGGCTCCGAGCTGAAGGCGCTGTGTCCTTGAGATTCTTTGCTGAGTTTCCTCATGGGATCAGCAAATCTCTGCTCTCCCATTGAGTTTGGATCTGTGTACCAGTCTCCAAACGTAGCTGAGGTTCCTCATTCCTCCAACTAATGGCCAAAGTTGTAAACGTGAGGTAAATATTAGGACAAAGGCTGGAGCTGTGAGAAAGGTGGTAGTGAGTTAATGTCCAGTTCGGATTACAAAATCTGATTCTGCTCGTCTCAGAGGCAAATTTCAGGTTTTCTGCCCATTCTGCTGTTTGAAGTGGTTGCTGGGAACTAAGGCTGGTATTTTTGCTGTGATAAAAGAACTCGGAGATGCTTGCAAAGCATGTTTTCAGATCACTGCAAAGCAAGTTTTCAGATCATGTTTTCAGATCTCTCTCCAGCCCTGTAGACTTTTTTGGGGTGTAGATAAGGGCAGGATTTGTGGCCACACCCAGCAGGCCTTGCTGGGTTCTGTTCAGGCTTTGTTCCTGTTTCTGTGCTCAGGGATTAATTTCTTTTATATGGCGATCGACCATGTGTTTTTCCCTCTGAACAATCAGAGAAGAAGCTGGAGAGAAAGGGGGAGAAATGAAATGTGGGGTTCCTCTGAGAAGGTGGTTGACATGCAACGCTGGTGTTCCTGCAGGCCCCTGGAAACCCTATGTGAATTTCAGGGAGATAGAATTGTGAGGACTTTGTATCTTTGTGATATGGTTGTCAGAACAGAGGCCAGAGGAGCAGGCCTGTCTCAGATGTAGCAAAAACACCTAGGGCCAACCCCCATGAAGAAAAGGAAAAAATGGAGAGGAAGGGGAATAGAGAAAGGGAGGGAGGGAAATGAAAGAGAAGGAAGGGTCAGGGAAGGGAAGAAAAAGAAGGGAAAAGGAAAAGAAAAATGATGAAAAGACAACGGAATAGGTCACAAACTGCAGACTTTATCTTCTCCTTTATCTTCTTTATCTTCTGCTTGGGGCAGAACAAACTGAGGTGGTGAGGACCAGGTTCTGCAGCCTGTTTCTGGCCTGGCCACGCCATTGTCTCTTGTCAACAAATCCTCACACATCTCCCTACTCCCAGTCTGTGTTTAAGAGTGCCTCTGGTCAGGAACACTGAGATTTTCCTTTCTTCAAGTCTGAGCACCTGAGGGTGTCTGGTGAGGACCTCAGTCTCCCTGGGGTGGGGCAATCAGCCTGCGATCATTGTCCTGTCTAGTCTGATGAGGCCCACAAACAGCTCCTGGGGCCATAAATATCTGCTCTGTCTTTCTTACCATCTGCTGGCTTCCTTGAATCAATCCTACTTCCTTTCAGTCAATATAAATGAACTAGTTGAGATTATTAAAGGAAAAGAGAAAAACACAAAGGTGGTGAAAATGACCGAAAATTACAATATCTAGAGTCAACTATAAATTGTTCTCGTGAGATACGTATCTGAGACCTCTAACATGTATTTCAAATAAATTAAATTGTAGTTCTTAGTCCATCTCATAATATTCTGTTTTCACTCAACAATATATAGCTAAGTATACAATGTACAAACAATATACCTGCATGTACTCATTTATTTATTCACTTGAGAACACTAGTTGTTTTCTAAGTTTTGTTTTTGTTTTTGGTTTTTTTTTTTTTTTTTTGGTGGGGGGACACCCCTGGTGACACTCAGGGCTTACTCCTGGTTATGTGCTCAGAAATCACTCCTGGCTTGGGGAATCATATGAGATGCCAGGGATTGAACCAAGGTCTGTCCTGAGTTAGCCGCGTGTAAAGCAAATGTCCTACCATTATACTATCGCTCTGACCCCTAAGTTTTGTTTTGTTTTGTTTTGTTTTTTAATTTGACTGCGTGGAGGTATGTTTTGTGTCCTAGCATATAGTGTATCTTGGAGAACATCCATGTGTACTTGGCTTTTTGGGAATGAAAAGCTCTAGATATATAACTACTAAACTTCTCTCTTCTAGTTCTTCCTTCAAAGTCAATGCATCCTTGCTGAGCTTTAGCTTGGTTGATCTATCAAGTGATGACAAAGTGTTGTTGCTGGTCTTCAACTACTATTGTATTGCAATACAATAATAGACTTCAAGTCAATTAGCAGTTATTTTACTGGTCCCTCATCAGGTACTAATATGCTTAGATGTGTGAATTTTTTCCTCTTTTTAATGTTTTTTAATTTTTATATATCTTTATTTAAGCACCATGATTACAAACATGTTTGTAGTTGGATTTCAGTTATAAAAAAGAACATCCCTCTTCACCAGTGCAACCAACCTTCTCGCTACCAATGCCCCCCATCTCCCTCCCTATATTTGAGACAGGCATTCTATTTCTCTCACTACCATTATCATGATAGTTGTTAGAATAGTTATTTCTTTAACTGAACTCACCACTCTAAGTTTTAACATAAAAACTTTTGATATTTTTTGTAAGTTGGGGAAGCTCCCAAACAGTGCTCACCGGTCCAGGGGACCCTCCTGATGATTCTCAGCCAGCCAGGTAAATGGTTCAAGGTGGGGTCCAAGGCTGTGGTTTTCCTTAGCCCTGCTATGCCAGGAGTTTCCTGAGCTATTTTGCAGCTCTCAAGGTGCCTAGGGCCCCATCCAGAGGTGCTGTTGGACCATGTGCTGCAAGGAATAGAACCAGGGTCAGTTGCATGCAGGGCACATGACTTAACTCCTGTCCTGTCTCTCCCACTCAAGAGTTTTCCTTTGAAACAAGTATTTTCATAAATGCACCTTTTGACTCTTCAGCAAACATAGCCTTCATGAAGTCCCAGTGGAAATACTTCAGGTAAACAATATTAACAAGCCCCATGTTGAAACCTGCTGTCCCAACCTTTTCTGAGTGGATCATATAGCTCTGAGTTGTGTGTTCTGGAATGCTCAGTTTCCTCAGGGCTTTATTGGGCAATACCTGCAATTTCACCAACAAGTAAGAATAAAAAACAAACAGTTTCCTTATTAATTATAAGGTTTCATTTAATTTTGTACTTTTAAATTTTTACATTTTTTCCTAACTCTATGAAGCAATTAGTAGACTTCCTTCCATTCTTTCTTTGGTTTTATTTCTTTTTCTCTTCTCCATCTTCCTTTCTTTTTCCTTCCTTTATTTTTCTTTCTCTTTCATTTTGTCTTTCTTCTCCATCTTCCTTTATATCTTGTTTTCTCTTCTACTTCTCTCTCATTCTTTCTCCCTTCCTTTCTTTTATCTCCCTTTTCTCATTGTCTTCCTTCCTTTCTCTTTCTTTTTTTATTTTTATCTTTTATTTATTATTATTTGGGGGGAGGGGTCACACCCGGCAGCACTCAGGGGTTACTCCTGGCTCTACGCTCAGAAATTGCTCCTGGCAGGCTCGGGGGACCACATGGGATGCCGGGATTTGAACCACCGACCTTCTGCATGCAAGGCAAACGCTTTATCTCCATGCTATCTCTCCGACCCCCCTTCCTGTCCCTTTCTCTTTTCCTTTCTCTTACCTTCCCTTTCCTCCCTTCCCTTCCTCCCTCTCCTTCCTTCCTCCCTTCCTCCCTTCCTTCCTTCCTTCCTTCCTTCCTTCCTCCCTTCCTCCCTTCCTCCCTTCCTCCCTTCCTCCCTCCCTTCCTTCCTTCCTTCCTTCCTTCCTTCCTTCCTTCCTTCCTTCCTTCCTTCCTTCCTTCCTTCCTTCCTTCCTTCCTTCCTTCCTTCCTTCCTCCCTTCCTCCCTTCCTCCCTTCCTCCCTTCCTCCCTCCCTCTCTCCCTCCCTCTCCCCTACCGCCTTCCCTCCTTTCTGCCTTCCTTCCTATTGGGTACAAACCTATTTCTACTTCCAGCTTTCCTACTGCTGCTCTTTGGCCACTAGGGGGTGCGTTTGCTACAGCTATATAGAGGGTGCTTGGAACCTGTAAAAACATCAGGACCTCAACCCAAATCCAGGAAGTCCACTAGCAGCAGCCCTGGATCCCAGCAGCAGCCCTGGATCCTAATTAGCACCTATATGTTCATCTTACTCTGAGACATCAATTAAATCATAAGCTGTCCTTGGTGGGTGAGTGTAAAAATCTCCACATGTCTAATCCCTCCAAGGAAGCAGGTCTAAAACAGGAGCGGCTGTAGTAAATAATCCAAACTGGGCAGATGAGGGCACAACATGTGTTCCAGGACCTCTCTACTTTGAGGAGAAAGAGAAAGAGGCCAGCTGAGGCCAGCAGTGTTTATTGGGAAGTTAAGACCACCCCCATGGGTGGGGGTGGGAGGAGTGAGGGGGACAAAGGTAAAATAAAATATTCCACCTAGATAAGTCTTTGACATGTAAAAGAGGAAGCCATCATTGTTTAGGGTGAAGGCCAGCTAACCCAACAGATGAGGATGGACCTCAAGACTCTCCTCAAAAAAAAAAAAAAAAAAGAAAGAAAGAATATTATTGGGGCCAGAGAGAGTATAGTGGGTAGGGGATTTGTCTTACGAACAACCTACTCGTGGTTGATCCTCAGCATCCCATATGGTCCCCCGAGCCTGCCAGGAAGGAGTAATTTCTGATCCCACAGTCAGGAGTAATCTCTGAGTGCTGCTGGGTGTGGCTCAAAAACAAAACAGAACAAAAGATAAATTTTCATTTCACAGGACTGGAAAGATAGAACAGACTAGAGTATACGCTTTGTTTTAAGACATTGCATAATGAAGTATGTTGTAAGAAGCACGTGGTTAATGCTCCTTATCAGGAAACACAGATCCGCAAGTCAGTGAGCCCTGCTACTTCACTCCTGTGAGAAGGGGTTACATCAAAAAGGCCAGAACAAAAACATAGTTGGCTGGTACCTGGGGGGAAAGGCAAGGCTCATTCACCGTTGACAGGACAGGAAACTGGCCCATCCTCTGTGGAAAGCAGCATGGAGATTTCTCCAAACAGTAAAATAATAGGACTATTAGAAGATCCAGCAATTCTTTTCCAAGGATCTAATTTCTAAGAACAGAAAAGGCACCACTTTGAAAAGCTGAGTGTACAGTTCACTGCATCACAATTCATCAGAGCTAGGGTCTAGAAATAACCCAGGTGCCCAAAGTCCGTGAGGGATAAGGGTGTGGTTTCTGTATGGGATGGCTCCTCAGCTCCTTGAAACACTAGTCTTGTCTTTTTCTTCAGTGTAGATGGAACTGGAGGGACTCGCTCTCCTGAAGGAAGCCAGAATGAGAAAGACAAATACCAGCTGGTCTCAAGGCTGGGATACAAAGAAATAAAGTAAGGGAGCAGACAGATAACTGTCAGTGAAGGCAAATCCTTTGAATCCTGAAACTGAGGAGACAAAGTGGGGCCAGAGGCTGGTCAAATGGGGTCCAGTGCACCATGAGGAGGAATATGAGCACTTATACATAGGCATAGGGTAGTAACATTACACCCTACGATATGCCAGGATTTCCACTGGTGGAAAATAGTGCTACCTAGGAAGAAATGAAGGAGCAGAGTCTCCAGCAAGCTGTGTCCTTTTGTTATGACCTTGTAGACTTGGGATCCACAGTGCTGGAGTGAGTTAGCTCTGCTGCAGAAGCCCATTTCCAAGGAAGAGCCCTGGCTAGGGACTGGGGTACCCCAGAGAACTAAAACTGAGCCGTGGCCATTAGCCCTGGCTCAAATGCACCTCTCGAGGAGCTTGCAAGACTCTTGTAAAACACACAGAAACTTGCCCTTCACATGTTGCTCCCCTGAACCCCATCTCTGCACTGTATGTCTCTTGAGCACTACTGGCCCCAGCCCTGGGGACTTCAGAGCACTATCAAGTGGCTTGGAATCTTCTCAATTGTAGGGTCTGAGCTGCATCCTTGTGCCTTTATAGTGAATCTCAGCCCTAGGCTGATAATCTCCCAGTGGGGTCCTTGAGTCTCCTTAGACTGGCTTGGGAGACTCCCATCATTTCCTGTCAAGAAGAAGAAAGAAATGCTCAGCCACAGGACATGTGTCAGGGCTAATGTGTTCTATCTGGGATCCATGTGCCATGAAACTACACATTTGGGTTGCATTGGGCGATGGGTATCAGGATATGGTGAGGGTGCGGGACACGAGAGATAATTCTGGTTCCAGAACCAGGACAGCAATTGGCCCCCTCTTCTGCTTCCTCAATTCCTTGCACATGCTCTCTCTCTCTCTTTTCTTTTTGATTTGGGGCCGCATCCAGAGGTGCTCAGGAATTATTTCCAACTCTGAGCTCAGGAATCACTCCTTGGCAGTGCTCAGGAGATCATGTGTGATGTGGGAGACTGAAATCAGATTGGCTGTGTTTAAGGCAAATGCCCTACATACTGTGGCCCTCCAAAGAATTTTTAACAGTTATAGTTATTTTTTTAAATCTTACTTCCCAGAGCTTCTCTTGCAATTCTCTGCCAATGGTGCCAGTGGCTCAATGCAAGAAGCCAAAGCTGTGGTGTTAGGGATCACCTGGGTCTCTTCAATGGTTCCAGAAGTCATGTCCTTTGTGATGGGCACTTCCTGGGTTGTGCCCCGTGATGCTTAGGAGCTGTGAGGTGCCTGAGGTGGGTCCTTGGCCTAGAACATACCTTGACGGCATTCTTTCTCCTGCCCCTCAATAAATGATTTTTATTTGTCTTTCACATAAGTACTCTAAAAGTCACATTTACATTTTAAACTATTGCAATATATTGAATTGGCATGTGTAAGAAAAAAATGAAGAAAATTAAAAGTAAGTATTGGTGATTAGAGAGAAATATTAAAAAACAAAAAAAAAGAAGAAAAAGCCATTTCTAAAGTACTGACCCTGAAGTGGAGTTTAAAATAAATAAACACTGAACAGCTAGAAATTTTCTGTAATTACACGTTGGGGGAGGTGCCCAGGACTTACCCTTGGTATTATGCTCATCAAACACTTCTGGCAAGGCTTGGGGCCCATGTCTAGTGTTGGGTATAAAACTGAGTTGACTGCATGCAAGGCAAATGCCTGCACTATTGTATTTGGGGTGCTAGGAGACACTTGTGGTGCTCAATTGAACCCAGGTCATCATACCTGCACTCAGTCCTTTGAACTATCTCCCTTGTGCCATGTAATCAAAAGTCTTATAAATAAAAGGCCTAAGAGTTTGTGTGAGGGATAAGGATATTCATTCACTGCTTGGAGGGAGACTTACCAATTCACACACACACACACACACACACACACACACACACATGATCTGGGTGCAAAGTAACCTCCGTTACTTCAGAAAGAACCTCAGCCCAGAAAGAAGCCAGACCCTCTTATTAAAGAAAGCCATAAACTTTACTGTTCTTTTTGGAGACCTGGCTAAGCCAAGCAGATCATAAAAGACAACTTTATAAGCTTGAGCCTGTTGGCACCTCTGTAACTGGGAAGCAGTAGCTTGGCTGGGCTCCCGGGTGCTTTATTGGTCTGAGTATTCTCGGTGGAGTGATGAAAACTAATGAAGAAGCAAGCGAGGAAGTGGGCACTCCATGACCCTGGCCCGTGGCCCCTGAGCCCTGGGTTGAGTCTGTTTTTAGCTCCTGGTACAAAGCTTCCATCCCTGCCCTTTATTTTTCAGGTACTCCCAGCATCCTTACTGAGGCTCCCATAGGAATTCTCTAGATCAGTAAAACCAGTAGGAGGTGCAGAAAGGGACATTGCTATCTTTTTCCTGCTGGGGAAAGTCAAACTTGAGTCTTGGGCTCAGTTTTTCACAAGGTGGGGCAGACAGGACCCCTTCTTCCCTCCTCCCTTCTCTTCCTCTCCACAGCCTCCCCAACTCGGGGCCTTCTGGCCTCCCTTCGGAAACCCCTTGTGCCCAGACACAAAGCTGAGATTCTGTGTGATCTTCAAGCCTTGGTTCTTCCCCTCTTCCTTTTATCTTCCCCCACTTCCTTTCCTTGTGCTGAAGCTGTTGTTGTGATGATTTGGGGTCCACAAACTCTCCCAGCAGGGACAGAGCCGGATGTATGTCTCAGAGTTTAGGTGTGTGCTCTGCCACAGTGCTCATGGGCACTGCTGGGACTCATTCATTAATCTCTGGCTGCTACACATTCTTGCATCCTTCTGTTCAGTGCTCCCACGTGTGCTGGTGACAGTTCTCACTCAGTGACCAAGGCACTCAGTCATGAGCTTGTGAGCGGGATGGCACTGGAGAGGAACTCACTTTCTCAACCACCACAGTGTTCACACATCTCTTCACTCCCATCTGGCTGTGGTGGGGCTAGAGTTTGCTTCTGCCAGCAGGACCCTGTTCTCAGCAAAGCTGGCAGCCACACACTTGGGCACATTGGGAAGGGGGTTTCCAGAGATCAGACTCTCAGCCTCATTCTTGCAAAGTAGGTGCTTTATCTTCTGGCTATGTTCCATATCACCCCTAACTTGTCCTTGTGAGTTGTCTGTTTATTTGGGGGCCATTCTCAGTGGAGGTGTTCAAGTATTACTCCTGGCTCTGTGCTGAGAAGTTACCTCTGGCAGCCTCAGGGGACTATATGAGATGCTGGGGATCAAACCTGGTCTGCCATTTGCAAGCTAAAACCCTAACCCCCCAAATTGCACCCTTTTCTTTCTTTTTTACCTTCTGTTGTGGGCTTGGGCATCTGGGGGCCACACTTGGCAGGGCTTAAGTATTACTCCAATCTCTGCCCTCTGAAGTCACTCCTGGTGGTACACAGGACCCTGTGTCTTGCCAGGGATTAAACCCAGGCCTTCCCCACCCTCCCAACATATGGTCGGAGGGCTGAGTGATCTCAAGGTAACCTTCCCAGCCCAGAAACAAACACACACACACACACACACACACACACACACACACACACACACACACACACACACTTCTTTTTTTATTTTAAGAAATACTTTAATTGAATTACTGTGAGATATTTAGTTAAAAGTTGTTTATGCTTGAGTTTCAGTCCTACAATATCCAATACCCTCTACCAGTGCACATTTCCTGCCACTCATATTCCCGTTCCCCCTGCCCCCCATTTCTTAGTTCTGGTAATCAGACTTCCTGGTTCTGGTAGGAATCTTTGCTCTCAAGGATCCTCCAGTGACAAGGGCAGAGTTGTGCCTATCCCTGGCTAGGGAGCCCTGATATTGTCCACTAGCTTCTTGGGCTCCCGAGGACCCACCTTGGTCCTCTCTGTGTTTTGAGACTGTCCAGAGAGCTCAGGGGATGAACCACAGCTGGGGGCTGCCTGTTACCTCTTCTGCATAAGGCTGACCTGTGTGGTGTTAGCAGGTAAGAGCAGATGTTTCCAGAAGGCTTAGGGAGCACCTTCTAGGCTGGGTTTTAGTTGTGCTTGGCTTTGTTTATGCTCAGGGCCCTGGATTGGCCTTCCTGCAGCTGCTGTTCACCATGGTGAAAAACAGGAGAGCACTGTGTGTCTTATGCTTTCCCAGGGGCCATGAAGGTTGTTGGTGAGAACCTCCATAGTCCTGCTGTAGAGACACTTATTCTACTTTTTCCTTGCTAACTGTCATTTCCCCAGAGAACAGGTATACTAGAGGGAGCACCTTTTTTCTAAGGGAGAGAAATGCTGGCTTGAAAGGAAGATGCTCCTCCTCTTTTTTGGGGGAGGGGCATGTAGGGTACCTATCTGAGACCCACCCATTTCTGGGAGGGGTCTTGGGAACCGGATAATAGGTGTGACCTTACCTGCAAGACCCGGCCCATTCCTGGGAGGGGTCTTGGAATAGGTAGATAAACCCGGAAGCCAGGGGATTAAGGGTCTTTGCCTTTTGGCCCTGCTGGGCGCTCTGAGGAAGATGGCTGAAAGAGTTTAAACGCAGGGTAGCCTGGAATGGCTGAATGCTTAAAAGGTTATGAGATAGGCCACACACACGTGGTGGCTAGGGCCTGAATAAAGTTGTTGCTTCCTGACGCCTGCGTGTGAGTGAGTCTGATTTCACCGTTCGCCTAACCTGGAACCTGCCGGCTGCATGGGGGATGAAGCCACGTGGCTGGGGCCTAAGCACAAAGGCCTCTATCCATTGCCATCCAGCCCCATCGTTATTTATTTAACTCAACAGGGCACACTTGGCAGCGATCAGGGGTTACTCCTGGCTCTATGCTCAAAAATCACTAATGGCAGACTCGGGGGAATCATATGAGATGCAGGGCACTGAACTGGGTTTATCCCAGGTAAACACCCTACCGCTGTACTATTGTTTTGGTCCATAAATAAATTCATTAAATCACTGTGACATTCACAATTACAAAGTTGTTCCTGATGGAGTTTCAGTCCTACAATGTCCAACACCCTTCACCTGTGCGTATTTCCTGCTACCAACATCCCCAGTTTCCGCCCTATGTTCCCCTCTTAGTGTATTTGGAGACATTCATGAGCTGCTGTGGCCCTAAGCAAAGAGCTGGGGCCTGTGGCTGAGAGAGGAGCCCACATGAGTTCAGGACACACACTGGGTTTGAGCAGCGATATTACATGTTTTGCCAATCACTACCAGGACAGCCTTATGGCCCCGAAAAACCACCACAGAAAGGACTTTTAAAAAGGGCCAAGGGAAAAAAAAAAATGGGCCCGGAGAGATAGCACAGCGGCATTTGCCTTACAAGCAGCCGATCCAGGACCAAAGGTGGTTGGTTCGAATCCCGGTGTCCCATATGGTCCCCCGTGCCTGCCAGGAGCTATTTCTGAGCAGATAGCCAGGAGTAACCCCTGAGCACTGCCGGGTGTGGCCCAAAAAAAAAAAAAAAAAAAAAAAAAACAACAAAAAAAGATCCAAAGGACAGCCTTCTCCTAATGATGCTGGGTCTGGTACTTGGTTGCTTGGTAGGATGCAAACAGACCTGCTTGGATCAGGGAGTCAGAGACCAGCAGAGCTACCCCAGTGGTACTCAGAGTGGCTCCAGGGCAATACCCTCTGGTGTCGGTAGACGAATGTGGGGTAAACATGGATCCTGGTCCCTGCAAAGCCTGTGCCTCTGCCTGATCCTTGATCTATCTTCTTAGTTTTTCTCTTTTTCTTTGGAAAGCTGGTGAGGAGTTTGGGGCCCACACACATCAGTGTTCAGGGTTACTCCTGGCTCTTGCACTCAAGTATCACTCCTGGCAGTGCTCAGAGAACCCTATGTGGAACAGGTATAAAACCAAAGTCAGCATGTGTCAGGCAAGTGTCTTGATATCTTTCCAGCCTCATTTCCCTATTCTTTTAAGAAAGTTTGGCAAAGTGCTTCTGTCAGTATATTCTTTTATTTCTTTATTTCTTTCCCACTTCCTTCCTTTCTGATGCAAAGAAGGTGCTGGGAGTTGCTTACCCACCAAACTGCAGCGCTTGTCTCTGGGCTCGCCAGAGCTTATACTCTAACAGTGGCAGACATGGCACATGTGACATGTGGCTCTTGACACTTTTAATTTGGCTCTTCTGTGCACCGGGCAGCTGCTCCAGGAGTCAGGACTCTGCTCCTAGCCTCTGTCAGTGCGCGCCCTGTGTGGCTCTCAAAATAAATTTCAATCGTGGTTTTGGCGAGATTTGGCTCAGTTGAAAAAAATAGGTTGCTGACCTCTGCAGTAGTTGTGAGGCTCAAGTACAGTCTGGTTGTAGTGCGCCCCCCCCCCCCCGAGGGGGGGTTCCACACTTTAGAGCATTGGTCATACACAATCCTGTCTAGAAGCAGTTCTAGGAGTTTAGACACCAGAGCTATGAAAATCCTGCTCAGCATCGGCTGTACAGCCAGGCCCCCCTCTCAGCCTCCCAGGAGCTTGAGGCCATGGGCCTTGCTCTGCCTCTGAGGACATGCTATGAACCACTACAGTCTCTTTGTATGCTGGTCAGGGGATCAGTCACCCATACCAATTATTCCATAGTTACTTTATTTCAACCGTCTTGCTTCTTCAGCACCCGGTGTAGAAGAAATAGGACATGGAAACTCGCAGACTTTATAAAGGGGCTCTATAAATAAAGATATTATTAAAAAAAAAAAAAACGAAGACTTAAGTTTTCTGCTCCTGAAGACAGTTTCAAGATACATTGAACAAGAAATGATAGAATTACAAGAGACAAAAAGGGGGGTATTAGGGCTGGCTTGGTGGTGCTAGAGGTAAGGTGTCTGCCTTGCAAGTGCTAGTCTAGGATGGACCACGGTTCGATCCCCCGGTGTTCCATATGGTCCCCCCAAGTCAGGAGTGATTTCTGAGAACTTAGCCAGGAGTAACCCCTGATAGTCAACAGGTGTAGCCCAAAACAAACACAAAAAGGGGAGTGTTTTTATATTTTATATTAAAACAATGGGGGAGAGCTCTAGCTGCTGGAGCGATAGCTCACCTGTAGGGCATTTTCCATGCACAGGGCTGACCTGGGACTGACCTGGGTTAGAACCCCAGCATCCCCTGAGCCTGCCAGGAGCAATTTCTGAGCACAGAGCCCAGAGTAACCCCTGAGTGCCTCTGGGTGTGGCCTCCAAACCCAACCCCCCAAACAAAAGGAGTCTCTTAGAGCTGCAGAGATAGTACAAAGGTTAAGGAGTTCAGGCTCTTGCCTTGCACGTGACCCTATTGGGTTTTTTCCATTGCATACCATACGGTGCATATAGTTAGCACTGTTAGGAGTGATCCCTGAGCACAGAGCTAGGAGTCAGCACTGAGCACCACCAGCCCAAAACCAAAATACATTTAAAAAAAGTAAAAGGGTTTTAAAGGACTGAGTCCTAAAACTACAGATCATTGTGACTCCATAGAGCACCCCTCCATAGAGGGGTTGCTGCCTCACCTTCAGCTCCATGTTCCATCTGGGGCCCCCAGTGACTCACTGAGGCTGGGGGATGGGGGCACAGACAAGCAAGAGACTAGAGCCTACCTCCACCTCCTGCTGGTCTAATAGGGAGATTCATAAGTGGAGGCGGGGCCTGAGGAGAATCTCAGAGGCCTGCCTAACCTTTCTGGAAATTTCCAGATGCACTCCTGCTGTCTAACTTCGGTGCCAAGGAGGAAGTGATCGGATTGTTGTTTTCCTGATTTGATGCCGCTCATTGGTGTTTTTTTTCCCAGCGGCAGGAAGGATGGGCGTTGTCTGTCTACTTCAATAGGGCCCACCAAGTATGGTGACATCCAGGGAACCCAGATCCCCAACTTCCCAGCCCTTTCCAGCACCACCTCTTTCCCCAGACCGTGAACTGGTCTAAAAAACCCAGACTCCAGCTTCACCTCGGAAGATGCTATGAGCTGAGAGTAACCTAGCCCTTCCTCTCACAGCAATGGGTTGAATGCTATCACTCCCCTGAACGCCCACTTCTGCTAGCCACATTGTAAGAGCACCTTAGATCTAAGCATGTTATCTTGCAAGCGGTTCCATGTCACTACTTGGGTAGTATGCTCTCAGAAATCCCTCCTGGCTTGGGGGACCATATGGAATGCTGGGGATCTGGATCCAACCAAGGTCTGTCCTGGGTCAACCACATGCAAGGCAAATGCCCTACCATTGCTCTATGGCTCTGGCCCTAAACTTGATGTAAAAAAATAAACATAATGAAAGAAACTGCTATTGATTAATCTAAGGGAACTTTGCTGGCCATCTGGTAACAATGATCCTCCAATCCTCAGTGAGTCTCTGTTAGGAGCTGAGCTTGAAAACACACACACACACACACACACACACACACACACACACACACACACACACACACCAATAATGATCCTCATGGTTCACTTTCCCCACCCCATAAACCATAAGCACTGAGTTCTGATATTTACCTAGATAAATATGGATCCGAGACATAGTACTAGCACTAGGCTTTTCATGACTAAGCTTAGATCCCTCCTGCAGGGCTTTGAAGACCTTAGCAGAAGACATACAGCTTGGGATGAGGTTACAAATCCAGGTATAAGGAGCAAAGTTTCTTCTGTTCTAAAACACCAATTTGGCTGCTGTGCCCAACATCAGGAGAGAGAGGCAGGAAAAGGGGTCTGGGCTGTCGGTCCCGGGAACCTTCGGAGACTGCAGTCAGCTGGAGCTGAACTCTTAAAATTGGCCTCAGGACCCAACTCTATGCTTACGAAAAGTGGCCAACAGAGGCTCTGTTGGTCTTCTAGCTGGGGGTGACTCTAAATATTCCAAGGGGAGCATCCCTCTCTCAGGACCAAAGACATGTCCAAGTGTATTAAGTGTAGCCTTTTCCAGTTCTAAGAGGAAAGAGGAACCACTGGCATCTTTGTTGAGAGTGTTCCCCTTCCTCCAGGAGAGACAACAGCCAAGATGAAAATATGGGACTAGAAACTGAAGTTCCTGGAAATTTCTGAGCAGCTGGAGGCCCAGAGCAAAGCTGGAGTTTTTCTGCATATCTCTGAGACCGGCACCTGCAGGCTTGATCACCATCACAAAGAGAGTGCCTGGAAGGGGACCCATTTTTTTTTTCCTACTTTGTGTGAAAAGTGTTTTTCTGCAGGGCTTGAACCCTGGTAAACAAATTTGGCCCCACAGTTGGGAAAGACTCTTAAGATTTCCGGAAAGGTCCAACCTTGACTCATTCACTGCTTGAATGACAGATTCTGGCAGAAATTAGTTCCAAGTGGGACTGGCAGATGAGAAAGGAATTTCCAGGCATCAGCTGGATTTCTGAGTTCTGGGGAACACACCTTGAAAATTTTTAGTGGGGAGGACAAATTTGGTGATGGGTATTTCCTTGATTCAATGTTAATATGTACCTAAAATACTACTGGGAAAGATATGTAAGCCAATATGATCAAAAAAAAATTAAAAACAATTTAGTGGAAACAAAAAATGATCAGACTTGAACATCAAACCCAAAGTCAATGACAACAGAATCGATAAACCAAATTACAGCAAGTTGTGTAAGTGGAGAACAGTTATACTAGCATTATTGGGGGGGGGGTAAAGGAAGGAGATATGAGATGCATGCTGGGAACAGGGGTGGGAATGCCTAGTGGTGGGAATGCCCCTCATTCATTGTCACTATGTGCCTTAATTATTTCTATGAAATAATTGTAATTCACTTTGACCACAATAAAAAGAAAAAGAAAAAAAGAAAAACCCTTCCTGTCACTGCACTCTGGAAAAGTCTGTCTGTCTTTCTCTCCTCTCACCTCTCCTCTCTTCCCCCATCCCTCCTCTCACTTTCATTCCCTTCTTCTATTTCCTGAATAAACTTGCTTTTTTTTTTTTTGGTTTTTGGTTTTTGGGTCACACCCTGTGACGTTCAGGGTTACTCCTAGCTATGCTCTCAGAAAACGCTTCTGGCTTGGGGGACCATATGGGACACTGGGAAATCTGGATTGAACCAAGGTCTGTCCTGGATCAGCCACGTGCAAGGCAAATGCCCTACCACTTGCTTTAAAAAATAAATAAACATAATGAAACAAAAACACGACTCATGTGAGCTGAGGCCCATGAAACCCCATTTCGAATGAGACAGAAGAGGAACTTGGGAAACTGAGTACACAGGGTCAGTGTGACCAAATGTAGCTAGAAAAGGAAACCAGCCTGGAGAAGGTATTTGTGTTTCCCAAAATAGAAAGAAGATTGGCTGTGGTTTTGTAAAGACAGAAGTTAGTTTACAGGCTTGCTTACATGACATCAAACACACTCCCCACTAAAAAACCGGCCAGTCTGGTGGCTGTCCAACCCTGGGGATATGAACTCCTCATTACCTCCTGCATGTCGGAGCTCTTCTGTTGCTCAGTGATGAGAGCTACCTTCTCTCTCTCCCTCTCCCTAGTCTTGATGTCTCACCCTGAAGCCCCAATCCTGTCATATTGGCCACTGAGCAATTCTAGCCCAGGCAGGGTCACCAAGTGGGACCAACACTCTCCTCATGGGAACCCATGTGTCTCTCCACACAGTGTTCAAGCTATTCCTCTCTAAGTCTTTGTGGCTCTGAGGATGTCAGCATTTCTCCTCTCAGAAATGTGCGCAGTGGGGAGAAAAATAAGCTGCTTCTCCCCTCCATTGAGATAGAAGCTGGAGTTTTTCTAATGGTTTCTAGAAGGTTCTGCCATGTACATCTCAGAACTGAACAAGTATATCTATATGCTTTCCTGCTAGCCTGACTGCCCATCTCTCTTTTCACCACCTCTAAACCCCTAATTGTCCCCATTATTTTTCCTTAGCTATGATGTTCAGTCTGGGGTGCCAGACCTGGTGGAGACAGTTAGCTAGCAGAGGGAGAGCAGTTGATGTGGGCCTTTTTTAATGGTGAGGGCTCCCTTTCCACGAGGCCCCTTTCACATACAAGGCTGAATCAAACCAGGCTCTCAGGAAGACAGAACCTGGCACTCAGGTAAGTGAGGGATTCCCCTAATTCTGTGGAACCAGCTTGATAGAGATCAGGAGGACCAATTCCAAGGTTCAGAAACCACCTCTCAACTTTATAGGGAGAGACTCTCTGGTATATTGGGGAGCTGGGTGGTAGTGGGATGGCTCTCATTGAGAGCTAGAGGAGAGAAGAAGGAAGGTGGGTGGACTGGGAAGGTGGGTGGGCAGACATTGCTATGGACAAGTTGCTCTGGAATGATCAGGACAAAACAGGAAGGAAAACTGTTTGGAGTCTCCTGGAACCCACAAAAGTATGGCTTGATGAAGACAAAGGTCAAGTCGGGAGGGAAGGACGTTATCTAAGTGGTTATGGTCTTGGGACAGGTAGAAACAAGGACTGTTTCCTGGTATGACGACTGGAGAGAAGGAGATAAGGTGGAGTTATCACCGGAAATGTAGCCTGTAGGCAAGTGAAGCAGCTGATTCTTATTCTGGACCTAAAGAAATAGCCAACATAGGGTTCCAAAAGGTGAAATCATGAGGTATAGCTGCTATTGACATTACTGGGTGACCCAGGGCCCGGGTTTTGAGTTGGAGCAATAGCAAGTCACATTGTTCCTAACATCAATTTCTGTTCCACTCTCTTGGTTTGTGATAATGAACCATGGGGATGGAGGGGGCAGATTTAAATCTGGAGCCCAAATCCTATGACTCCAGAAATCAGGGTGAAGGAAAGAAAGCACATGTGTGTCCTATTGCATGGTCTTTTTGGTTAGTTTGTTTTGTTTTGGGGCCACACCCAGTGGTGATCAGGGCTTACTCCTGACTCTGCACTTGGGGATCACTCTTATGGTTGCTCAGGGAGCATATGGGATGCCCTAGAGATTGAACCTAGGTTGGCAGTGTGCAAGGCAAACTTTCTGCCCACTGTGGTATCACCATGTTGCATGGTCTTTTACATACTGATGTCTCTGCTCTTCCGTGCATGCAAGGAAGGCTCGAAACAGAGGCAAAACAGGCAGGTTTGTCTGTTCCTGCAAGTCTTTTATTTAGTTGTGCGTGACTTTTATAGCTTGTTGAACCCCTAAGACCTCCAAATTTCCTGCTTCTCTCTTCCTTTCTCCCTGGCCAGGGGGTCTGCTTTGGCATGAATCCAAATTCAGATACCCAAAAGCAGTCAATAAAGGGAGTTAGCATAAGAATGAGTCCTGCCTGGAAGCTTGCTCCCTTGGTCTGGGCATTTACCATAAAATATTGGAATCCTGTTCCCACAAAAACCTCCCCCCCACACACACACACCCTGCCCACTGCCCCTGTTTACGGCCTGGTCAATAACTTTGATCTTATCCTCTGAGGTTTCCTTTGTCTCAGACAGTTTACAATGCAATTTAAAATATTTGCAACCCATCTTATAAGAAAAAGATCACTTCTTTCATATTCTTATGGCTTTTGTTTCTTATTTTATATGAAAAAACAACAAAACAACAAACGTCAGATAACTCTTGCAAATTCACTGAAAAACAAAATATGAAGTCCAATAGCAAACATAGGAAGTAATACAACTAACTAAACAATTTGAAGAGAAGAAATAACATTTGGAACTGGACCTCTCTTTAAAAGTTGGTTTCTTGTGGCCAGAGATATAGCACAGAGGTAGGGCATTTGCCTTGCACCTGGCCAACCCAGGACAGACCCCGGTTCAATCCCCAGCATCCCATATGGTCCTCCGAGCCTGCCAGGAGCAATTTCTGAGCAGAGGCAGGAGTAACCCCTGAGTACCTCCTGATGTGACCGCCCCCCAAAAAAAAGTTGGTTTCCTGAAAAATAACTAAGACAAATTAACAGATCAACTAAGATGAAAAGGCTTCTTTTTTCTTTTGGAATGGACATTTAGTAAATAAAGACAGGGGTGAGCATATGGTTCCCACGTATGAGGTCCTGGGTTCAATCCTCAGCACAGAGCATGGTATCCTGAGCACAGAGTAGTTCTGAGCACAGAGTGGAGAGTACTGCTAGTGTGAGCCTAAGACAAAACAAACAAATAAACAAAAATACAACCACAAAAAGAAAGACAGGACATGTATGGTCCAGGATACTGGAAAGGAATGTTCCATTCCACTTGCTGGGGGGTTGTCCATGAGAAGAATGTTTTTGAAGAGCAGTTTGTATACAGCCTGTCTCTTCTGGTGACAAAGGAAAGGAAATAGCAAAAGGAGCTCAATGAGGTTGAAGAAATCACTGATAGAAAACCAAGGGAAATACTCTTTTAAGCTTGTTGGGGCAGGGTCTGTCTCAAATAGAGCCAATGCTAAACTACCAAGAGATAGCAAGGCAAGTTTAATGGTAAAAACCTCAAATTTTTATAGTAGTGTCAGGCCAGTAGGATCTCAGGAAATGTGATGAGAAAATTGCAAAGAAATCTCCCAAGCTCAGTGAGCTAAACAGTAACACAGAAGGCTCAACTAGCTCTAACCACAGCTCAAGAAATCCTTAGACACTGACTTTAGTAACATGGAAAGATAGAACAATTATTTCAAATTGACCCTGGCGGATCGAAGTTTTGATCATTCCATTCGCCTTTATGTGTTAACTAACAATATGTAATAAATTAATTTGTGACTGCAGGGAGGTAGACTAGGATAGTGGGAGATTGGGGACATTGGTGTTGGAACATAAAATGCCTGAAATGTATTATGAACAATTTGACAATTCATGGTGTTACATAAAAATTTTAAATTAAATATAATATAAAAATTCTAACCATAAAAAGAATATCAACATATTAAGCACAAACATCAAATTGGGGGATATAATTTCTGTATGTGAGGCAATAGCTTGTTAGGATAGCAGATGATCCATCCTCAAAGGCTGTGAAAAGGGAGTGGAGGCCATACAACAGTCAAAAATAAAAATGTGTTTGGGCCATGACAGAGGAATAGCTTAAAGGGTTGGGGTGCATGCCTTGTGTGTGGGGGTCCCAGGTTCAATCCCTAACATTGATCAATTCCTGAATCACTGCCAAGAATAACTTTCAGAACACTGGGTGTGGCTCCCAAATCAAAACCAATACTAACACTAATAATAGAAAATGTTTTTGGGGGCCCAGAGAGATAGCACAGCGGCGTTTGCCTTGCAAGCAACCGATCCAGGACCAAAGGTGGTTGGTTCGAATCCCGGTGTCCCATATGGTCCCCCGTGCCTGCCAGGAGCTATTTCTGAGCAGACAGCCAGGAGTAACCCCTGAGCACCGCCGGGTGTGACCCAAAAACCAAAAAAAAAAAAAAAAAAAAGTTTTTGACTTAACAAACCCATTCCAAATTTACCTTTTCAAAAGTAACTCTGGAAAAATATTAAACTTTGTCAATGTAAAATAAAAATATAAAATATAAAACATATAGTTCACATATTGGGTGAGGTTGCCCCTGGCTTGGCATGGCGCCTCTAGCTCCTTTGGCCAGTGGGTCTGAAGGTGCAGGGTAACAGAGGAGAAATAATTCACAAGTAATCAGTTAAAGTTTCATCAGAGTCAGTTTGTTTTATTTGATGGCTTTTCTCTGCCATGTGCATTTCCTCACATGTGCTTCTCTGCTATCTGCTTTTTTTTTTTTTCTGCTATTTGTTTTCTTTGCTGAGCTCCTCGCTGCTTCCCTTCTGGCTCTCAGCCTTTTGCTGTTCCTCCCTTCCCTCCCCCAGGCAGATTCTCTTATTCTTTATTTAAAATAGCCTGCCCCATCCCAGGTGAGAGAGAATCTGATTCTCCAGGTGGGATTAACATCTCAGAAGAAGAAGATAGGGAAACAGGAAGTTGGGGGCAGAGTTACAGTTCAGTACAAATGTTCAAGAATGGTCCTTGTGATATGTGTATAATAACCAAATACTGAAATTCTCCCAAGTCCATCATTAGTAAATGAGCATAAATGATGTTTTGTTATTTATTCCTATTAGTGAGAAAGATACTGGAGAAAGATGGTTAGCTATGCCATGATATATATATATATAAAACAAGGTTATAAAAAGGGCACTTGGTCAAGAATCTTGATATGTTGTGCTATAGAAGTGAGGTAACTATGTATATGAAAGCCATAAGAGTCAACATGACTGTTAGCATGTGATTCAAATTATGATAAATTTAAAATTAAAAAATAAAAGAGTTTTCTATGGTGGCAGGGTGAGGAGAGGGAGGGCCATTCAAACCCCGATCTGACTTCACTTTCTCTGCTCTTAGCCAAGAGCTTCAGTCTTCATACCTTGTAAACTGGAAACAATAAATACATCTTCTACATGGCTGTGGACAATTAAATTAAATAAGACACTTTATGAGATTCCTGTCCTTTCACCTCATTTAACTATTTGCCTCTTCCAAAAGTGAAAAGCAAAGACTGGAGGCCTCAGTGTTATAAAACAATGTAAAACTGAAAGTATGTATAAAAACAACAACAACAACAACAACAACAACAACAAAACAGAAACGGACTCCAGCTAGAAAGAGTCACTTTTGTTCCCTCCCTTGAAAAGTGAGGTTTGGAACTACAGCCTTGGGTTTGTTCTTGAGATGGGGAGTTTGAGGAGGAACTGGGATCAAAGCTGGGAATCAAAAGATTAGTTTCCAAACACCCTTTCTAGAAATGACTACATCCTTCATTCCCTCAGGACGGTTCAACATTAATATATGGAAACATGTTGTATAGACTCTTGGTTCTTGAGAAGGTTTCTGGGATCAGAAAAATCATGAAGAAAGCCTGTTTCATGTTCTTGACTTGTCCTGAGATAAAAACAAAAACAAACCAATAAATTAAATAAACCACTCTGCTGGGAATAGGAGACTTTTATCTCTTCCTCTAATTCCAGGCAGAAGATGGTGGCCCTTGGGCCTCAGCTCAGTTGACTTCTCCTTTTACTTGGGAATCTTTCTTAATCATGAAACCATCGGTGACTCAAACACTCCTAGTTCTTTCAGCTGTCATTTTCCTTCTTATATTGTCTCTTTTTATTATTTAAAAAACCCACCTTTCTAGACCAGGCAAGGCCATCAAAGATAGTAATTGGTTTCCAGTAATTTCAAGTTTCCTGAGACTAAGGAGCAAGAGATATGTTTCCTCTCCTCACTGACAAGACATGCTTCTCTCAGAAATCCTTGTTTTCAAACTTATTTCCTTTTGCCCCAAAGGCTCTTGCAGTGTGTTCCAGGTGTCTAGGTGTTCTAGGACAATGATATTGAATGTTGTGATAGACCTGTCAGATAAAGTCCTGGATGCTGTCCAGACTCTAATCAGAGACTCTTATCATGAGTGTTGGTCATTCTGTCAGCACTGAGAGGGATATGTTTTGTTCACGGACATACTGTTCAAGCATGTACTGCGTGGAGACCATTGTCAACAATATTGAACTATTAACTTGAAAGTTGCTAAGAGAATAGAAACTTAAAAAAAATAATAGCGGCCACTCCCAGGTGTGCTCCAGGGTCCAAGGCCACTCCTGGCAGAGATTGGCCTGCCATGTTAAGATTAAGTGTGTGTATGGGACATTGCAAAGGTGTACAGAGGACCCAGATGGAGCTTAAAAATCAAACTCAGAGCTTTGCATATGTTAAATTTGTACTCTGCCACTTAAATTTTCTGAGACCCCTAGAAAATAGATTTTAAATGTTCTGGAGGTTGAGGGGCCAGAGAGGTGACACTAGAGGTAAGGTGTCTGCCTTGCAAGCGCTAGCCAAGGAAGGACTGCGATTCGATCCCCTGGAGTCCCATATGGTCCCCCCAAGCCAGGGGCAACTTCTGAGCGCTTAGCCAGGAGTAACCCCTGAGCATCAAATGGGTGTAACCCAAAAACAAAAAACAAAAACAAAGCAAAGAAACAAATAAATGTTCTGGAGGTTGAGACACTAACCCTTAATAAGCCCTTAATACTGGGCTTAAGGCAAATGCCTTACATGTGAATTACTTTGGTTCCATCCCATAAACATAATGTCACCCCGGTCCTACTCAGAAAGATCCTTGAATACTGAATCCTAAGCACCAATAGGTAGCACCCATTCCCCAAATATGTTTTCATTGTGTGAGGAGATAGTTAATGGGGAAGGACATATGTCAAACATAGGTTTGATCCCCAGGGCCCCATATGGCTTCCTGAGCCTGCCAGGTGTAATTCTGAGACCTCAGAACCCTTGGGTGATCCAGGTAATCTCTGACACTATAGTGTCATTTAGCATCACATTCTCAGCCCTCATGAAATTGGTGAAATCCCAGTGGGCACCCTGACTCCTGAATTACGCGAGCAGATAAGTCCTAACTATGTGTTTTCTTTTTTTTGGGGGGGGGGCCACACCGTTTGATGCTCAGGGGTTACTCCTGGCTAAGCACTCAAAAATTGCCCCTGGAGATGTACCCTAGGAACACAAGAATACAATACAAAAACCCCATCCTCACACCTATATTTATTGCAGCACTATTCACAATAGCCAGGCTCTGGAAACAACCAAGATGCCCTTCTACAGATGAATGGCTAAAGAAACTGTGGTACATAAACACAATGGAATATTATGCAGCCGTCAGGAGAGATGAAGTCATGAAATTTTCCTATACATGGATGTACATGGAATCTATCATGCTGAGTGAAATAAGTCAGAGGGAGAGAGAGACGCAGAATAGTCTCACTCATCTATGGGTTTTAAGAAAAATAAAATTGTCATTTTTGCAATAATCCTGAGACAATGAGAGGAGGGTTGGAACTTCCAGCTCACTTCATGAAGCTCACCACAAAGAGTGGTGAATGCAGTTACAGAAATAACTACACTGAGAACTACCATAACCATGTGAATGAATGAGGGAACTGGAAAGCCTGTCTAGAGTACAGGTGGGGGTGGGGTGAGATGAAGGGAGATTTGGGACATTGATGGTGGAATGTTGTACTGGTGAAGGGGGGTGTTCATTACATGACTGAAACCTAATCAAAATCATATTTGTAATCAAGATGTTTACAAGATATTATAAATAAAAAAAATTGCCCCTGGCTTGGGGGACCATATGGGACGCCAGGGGATCGAACTGCGGTCCTTCCTTGGCTAGCGCTTGCAAGGCAGACACCTTACCTCTAGCGCCACCTCACTGGCCCCTAAATATGTGTTTTCAACCCTTCCTTTCTTCTCTCTCCCCTCATCCTCTCCCTTTCCAACTATCTCTCACTCTTTCTCCTCTCCCATCCCTGTCTCCCTTCATCTCTCCTTCCTTCCTTCCTTCCTCTCTCCCTGTCGTCTCTTCTTTGTTGTGTTAATCCCTGTTTGTGAATGGCAGTGACATACTCTTGCTTGTGGTTTTCAGGGTGTATACTTCAGATGCAGACTCAGCACACACTCAGCTGTGGTGGCCTAGAGATCTTGGTCATGACACTGAGGCTTTCTAACAGTCCAGCTGGTGGGATCACTCATGTGGGTAGGGTGTAACCCCTTGAACTTGAGGGTTCACCTACCTCACACATTTGCTAGTCTGGCACTAACAGTCTGAGAGTCTGTCTGTCTGTCAGTCAGTCTGTCTGTCTGTCTGTCTCTCTCTCTCTCTCTCTCTCTGGTTTTGTTTTTGATTCACACCAGTGGTGCTCAGGGGTCACTCCTGAGTCTGTGCTCAGGAATCACTCCTGACAGGCTCAGGAGACCATGGGATGCCAAGGATCAAGCCTGTGCAAGGCAAATGCCTTCCCGGCTATGCTATCACTCCAGCCCCTGAAGGTCTCTTTTTAAGAGATGTCTTTCACTCTATCCTAGGCTTTGCCCTAGGATAGGTGCAAAAACCAAGACCACCAATTACAGAAGACTGATTAAAAAACAGTGATGGAACAGAAATTCTAGAACCATAAAGAAAGATTCCATCCTAGGCTCCATCCTATGACCTGTGCAAATACCAAGATCTTTAGTGACAGAGGACTGATTTTATTATCCATGACTGAGCAGAAAGTTTCCAGACACCACAAAAAGACCTAGGGGAGGGTAAAAGAGCATGTAAGAAGTTTTAGCTATTCCCATGACAGTATACTTCAAGGGCAGAGAAACCCTGTATCTCTTAGGCCAAGGTAATTCCCTTTCTAATCTCCTCAATATTTACTGTGTCTATGAAAAAAAAACAAAAACAAAAACCACAAATTAAAATTTTTATTATTGTTGTTGTTGCTTTTTTTTTCCTTTGTTTTGTTTTTATCTCAGGACCATGGTTATTGTTTGTTTGTTGTCTTTATTACTGTCATGCTTTTCAGGGCTTTCTGTTTGATTTTTTTTTCTTGTAGTCTTGTTATGTTTTTCTTCTTTTTCCCCTTTTTCCTTTTGCCCTTTTTCCCTTTCTTCTCTTATATTGACATTTATAGCTTCTAAAAGGACTTCTCTTGTTTTTTGATTGTTGATTTTTGTCCCCCCTTTTTTTCTTTTTTTCTAACAGAACCACATAACTTGAACCATCTGTCTCACAAAATGAGGGAGAAATAATGGAGGGTACCAAGACCAAACAGTTGTATGAACATTGAGTAGAAATAAAAGATGATCAGACTTAAACACCAAATCCAAAGCCAATAAAAACAGAATTGATACCCAATCTACAACAAGCTAGACACAAAGGGGACCACTTATACTAGAAGCCCTAGGGGGCAAAGAAAGGGGACATGGGATGCATACTGAAAACAGGGTGGAAGGAGGACAGCATTGGTGGTGTTGAATCAGGAATGCCCTGATTCAATGTCACTATGTACCTAAAATATTACTGTGAAAAAATTGTAATCCACTGTGGTCAAAATAAAATTATTCAAAAAGGGGACAGAGAGATAGCATGGAGGTAGAGCTTTTGCCTTGCATGTAGAAGGTTGATGGTTCGAATCCCGGCATCCCATATCCCTGTGTCTGTCAGGAGTGATTTCTGAGCATAGAACCAGGAGTGGCCCCTGAGCACTGCTGGGTGTGACCCAAAAACCAAAAACCAAAAAAAAAATGACTAAAAAACAAGAGATGTCCATCCCTATATTTAACAGAATGGACAGCTAATAATAGCTTACTAACCCTTCTGTTGTATTAATGACTTCATTAGAGATAATCTTCACAAATGAGCTTGATACTGTACTTTTTCTTTTTTCTTTTCTTTTTTAACTTTAATTCTTCTCTTTTTATTTTTTTCTTTCTATTTTTTCAATAACTCACTTATCTGGAAACAAATATATTATGATCAACTGTCAATTATGTGGTGCATTTTATTTAAATAACTTTTTAAAAATCAAAAAAGAATATTTCTGAACAATTATCAGATGAGTTCACTCATGTGTAGAGAATAAATAAAACAAGACTTGAAAATAGAAAAAAAAAAGAGATGTCTTTCAACTCAGAGAAGAATTTTAATTCCATCTACAGAAAGACTGCAGAGAAGAAACTCTTTAGGTTTGCCTAAGAGGTAGTACTCAACTAAGGCACTCCCCTGTCAGGGAGTCATCCCTGATCAGTCCTTAATACCATGGTTGGTCCCAGAGCACCACCAAGAGTGAGCCTGAGGACAAAGCAGGAGTAAGGGGGACTTCTCACCTTCCCATAAAGCAAAACAAAACAAAGCAACACAACTGAAACAACAAAACCAGAACCAAAAAATTGTCTCCCTTTTATCTAGAAGCTCCTGTGTACAAAAGTGCATAAAGCCTGAAAAATCTTTTTTTTTTTTAGTAATATACTTATTTAAACACCATGGTTACAAACATGTCTGTAGTTGAGTTTCAGTCATAAAATATAGACCCTCCTTCACCAATGCAACTTTCCTGCCACCAATGTCCCTTCTTTCCCTTCTCCCCCATCCACTGCCTGTCTTCGAGACAGGCATTTTATTTCTCTCTCTCAATATCATTGTCATGATAGTTGTTAGCTTAGTTATTTTTCTAACTGTACTCCACTCTTTGTAGTAAGCTTCATATTATGGGCTGGTCTTTTGGCCCTCATCTCTATTGTCTCTAGGTATTATTACTGTACAGTTTTTATTTTTTTAAATTCCACAGATGAGTGAGACTATTCTGAGTCTATCTCTCTTCCTCTGACTCACTTCACTCAGCATAATAGTTTCCATGTCCATCCATGTATAGGAAAATTTCATGACTTCTTTTTCCTAATAGCTGCATAATATTCCACTATATATATGTACCACAGTTTCTTTAGCCACTCATCTGTTGTTGGGCATCTGGGTTGTTTCCAGATTTTGGCTAGTGTAAGTAGTGCTGCAATAAACATAGGCACGCAGAGAATATTTTTGTATTGTGTTTTTATGTCCCTAAGATTGGAATAGCTGGGCCCGGAGAGATAGCACAGCAGCGTTTGCCTTGCAAGCAGCCGATCCAAGACCAAAGGTGAATCCCGGTGTCCCATATGGTCCCTTGTGCCTGCCAGGAGCTATTTCTGAGCAGACAGCCAGGAGTAACCCCTGAGCACCACCGGGTCTGGCACAGAAACAAAAAAACAAACAAACAAACAAAAGATTGGTATAGCTGGATCATATGGGACCTCAATTTTAATTTTTTTGAGGAATCTCCATATTGTTTTTCATAAAGGCTGGACTAGAAGGCATTCCCACCAGTAGTGAATGAGAGTTTCTTTCTCCGCACATCCCCGTCAGCACTAATTGTTCTTGTTCTTTGTGATGTGTGTCAGTCTCTGTGTAAAGCCTAGAAACTTTCTTAAGCCCCATTGAGAAATTATAACCTCCATTTAGAAACTGGAAACTTTCTTAAGCCCCAGTGAGCCCCAGGGAGAAAACACAACCTCTGCAGAGTCCAAGCAGCAAACAAGGTCTTGTTGCTTAAGGGGTGGTTTGTGGGTTGGCAGGGTTGTGACAGTTGTGTGAATGCCAGAGCCAGTGTGTGACAGGCACAGAAACACCACAAGACTCTGGAACCCAAAGCTTTCCTCATGAACCTGCCCAGAAAGTCATTCTTACTCGTGAGGTACATAGCAGGTCCCAGAAATGCTCTTAAGTGGACCCGACTTCTGACTTTCTGACTTGGAGCCCCAGAGTCTGCATTTCTACCAGGTGCCAGGAGCTGTGGTTGTCCCTGGCGTTTGCCTTCTCTCAGTCCTGGAGAGCTGAACATCACTGTAGGAATGAAAATATTAAAAAAAGGGAAAAAAAAGCAACCTAAGACAAGGTCTGTCCAGAAAGATAAGTCCTGTCTGCTGGCTACGTGAATGCTTCCTCTCTGAGAACACACTGGGTGGTTAAATTTTCCACCCTGGGCTCACCTCTAAATTTGAACCACCCCACTCTGCCGGGCTCTCTGCAGCCGTGGTGAGTCTCCTGGAAATGTGACCCAGATTCCTGATTAATAGGGACACAGGAAAAGAAGGAACATGACTAAGATGAAAGCAGGGAGCACCATTGGCTTCTGCTGGTGATTATTTCAATAAGCTCCTGGGGTGTGGGGCTGGAGCTATAGCAAAGTGAACGGGGTGTTACTTTGCAAATATCCAACCCTGGTTTCATCCCTGTCATCCTGTATGTTCCCCCAAGCCTGCCAGGAGTAACTTTTAAGCAGAGAACCAGGGCCCAGTATGGCCGCAAAACAAACAAAAAGTTCCCTGAGGTGTGAGGGAGCCCCTGCTGAGAAGCCAAAGCCTGATTCTAGGATGAAAGGAAGGAAGGAAGGAAAGAAGGAAGGAAGGAAGGAAGGCAGGCCCATGTGGAAGGACAATGGTTATGTGCTGTTATTGTCACTCAGTGCTGCTGAAGGGGGTGCAGTTACCCCACCAGGCCTGAAGCAAGCTCCCTAGGATTAATGATGAGCCTGGCATCAAAGTCATCCCCCCCACCCCCGCCTGCCTGCCACCCAGCTGCCAGGGAAAAGTGATAGTAAAAGAACAAAACAAGGGTGGGTCCAGGAGAGACAAAATGTTCCTCCCTTTCATAGGGAGCTCCAATCAGCCGAGCAGATCACTGGACTAGAGTTCTGGAAGATTCAGATTAGAGAGAGACTGTGTGTGTGTGTGTGTGTGTGTGTGTGTGTGTGTGTGTGTGTGTGTGTGTGTGTGTGTGTGTGTGTGTCTGTGTGTGTGTATGGCTGAGGAAAAAGGCACCTCTAAGGTGTCCAATTTTTGCTTTTCTTTGTATTTTGCGGGCCCACACCTGTTTGGGTTCAGGCTCATGCCTGGTTCAGCGATCACTCTTGGCAGAGCTCAGAGGACCTTCTGCGGTGCCAAGGGTCAAATCTGGGCGAGCTGTGATCCAGACAAAGGAGTCTAACTTCCTGTTCTATGTCTCCAGTCATAAGGAGATCTAAAAGCTGAGCATCATAGGGTCAAAACATCAGAAATGCAGAGCAGAAAGACCTTGGCCAAGTTGTGTGTGTGTGTGTGTGTGTGTGTGTGTGTGTGTGTGTCTGTGTGTCTGTGTGTCTGTGTCTGTGTCTGTGTGTGTGTCTGTGTGTGTGTCTGTGTGTGTGGCCACTAAGTTTGTTATTAAAACCAAATGTGTTTTTTTTCTCTCTCTCTGTGTTCTTCAGGGCCGACCTTTGTCCCTACTGTACAGACACTCATTTTCCTGGTAGGACACTCTGTGTTCTAGAAGGATAATGAGATGCATAACCAGTGGCTGGGCCAGAGGATTCCCAACCCTCATGCAAAAATGCAGCAAAGCCTCTGCCTGCCTGCTAGAGCCTCACACGGGGAAACAGAAAATAGAAATGGGACATTGGGCAGGACTCAAAGGGCTGGAGCCTGTGCTTTGCATGCAGGAGCTCTGGGCTTGTTTCCAGTTACTGTGTCACCATCACCCCCCCACTCCCCCCCACACACACAATGACAGAAAATAAAGTGGATGTTCCAGAGCTCAGTGGGACCTTAAGATCTACAAAAGGGTTCACTACCTTTGGAGAAGGGAGAAGTGAGGGGCAATATTGAAACTCCTGGAGCATTTTGGAGTCTGGCCCAGCACAAGAAGGGGAATCAGGGAGCAGAGCAGGGACTGTGCCAGGAGCTAACTCACCCATGGGGAGGCTTTCTGGTTCAGCTACTTCACGCAAAAAGCTTTCTCCCTGATTCGTTCTATGGGTTCAAGCCTTTGAGAAATTAGTTGTTTTTATTTAGGCATCATGATTTACAGAGTTATTCAGAGTTGAGTTTCAGGCATACTATTTTTCAGTAGCAATCCTGTCACCAACTTTCCTCCACCAGTTTACATCCATTTACAGCCCCCCCCAACAGTCAAGACATTTATACATTATTCACTGTAGCACTTAGAGCGAAGGTGTGGGATCTACCTTAGTGTTCAGCAGCTGATGAATGAATGGATGGTGCAGATGAGATTATATATATATATATATATATATATATATATATATATATACATATATATACATATACATATATATATATGTATTTACAGATATGCACAACAGAGTTTAACATCACTGTAAGGAAGGGGGAAAGTCATGCCCTTGGCTGCAACTTGGATGGGGTTGGAGTATATCATGGTGAGTGAAGTAAGTCAAAAGAAGTAAAATAACAGATAATCTCACTTACTTGTGATGTACAGAACAGGACATGGAAGACAGGGAAGGAAAGTAGAAAGGAAGAGAGAAAGGATTGAATGAAGGAGGAAGGAAGAAGGAAAAGGCCAGAGGAAGTGAGAAGGAAGAGAGGTGGAGAGGTGAGGAGGAGGGAAGCAGGAAGAAATAGAGGAGGGAGAAGGCTTCAGTAGGCAGTTTTCATTTTCATCACCAAGGCCACTGAGTTCAGAACTCATTACTTTCACATTTTCTCCATTTTGACTTTGGATATTTGTTTGGTTTCCTGTACTAAATGGCAGCATTTTTATTTCTGGGGGGAGGGGAACCATAAAAAAGTCTTGAATCTAAAATGGTAAGATCATGACTTCTACGACTTCCTTTCCAGACCCTGACAAGTTTCTTGACTTCTATCTTTTATTGTTCTTACTTGGTCAAACTAAAACTGGTCTCCGTCTTCCTGGCTCTGATTTTAACATATTTTGCTCTGTACTATAAATTCTACTGCAATTAAGAGCGTACAAACTCTAGGAATTTCATTTCATTTCTTCTTTCTTTCTTTCTTTCTTTCTTTCTTTCTTTCTTTCTTTCTTTCTTTCTTTCTTTCTTTCTTTCTTTCTTTCTTTCTTTCTTTCTTTCTTTTTCTTTCTTTCTTTCTTTCTTCTTTCTTTTCTTCCTTCCTTCCTTCCTTCCTTCCTTTCTCTCTCTCTCTCCCTCCCTCCCTCCCTCCTTCCCTCCCTCCCTCTCTCTCTCTCTCTTTCTTTCTTTCTTTCTTTCTTTCTTTCTTTCTTTCTTTCTTTCTTTCTTTCTTTCTTTCTTTCTTTCTTTCTTTCTTTCTTTCTTCTTTTTCTTTTTTCTTTCTTTCTTTCCCTCTCTTCCTTCCTTCCTTCCTTCCTTCCTTTCATTTCTTTCTTTTCTTTTTCCCTCTCTCCCTCCCTTCCTCTCTCCCTCCTCTTTCCTTTCTTTCTTCCTCTCCCTCCCTCCCACCTTCCCTCCCTTCTTCCTTCCTTCCTTCCCTCCTTCTTCCCTCTCTCCTTCCCTCCCTCCTTCCCTCCTTCCTTCCTTCCTTCCCTCCCTCCCTCCTTCCTTCCTTCCTTCCTTCCTTCCTTCCTTCCTTCCTTCCTTCCTTCCTTCCTTCCTTCCTTCCTTCCTTCCTTCCCTCCCTCCCTCCCTCCTTCCTTCCTTCCTTCCTTCCTTCCTTCCTTCCTTCCTTCCTTCCTTCCTTCCTTCCTTCCTTCCTTCCTTCCCTCCCTCCCTCCCTCCCTCCCTCCCTCCCTCCTTCCTTCCTTCCTTCCTTCCTTCCTTCCTTCCTTCCTTCCTTCCTTCCTTCCTTCCTTCCTTCCTTCCTTCCTTCCTTCCTTCCTCTTCCCCAGTCTCCAACTAGGAATTTCTTGAACTGCAATCTAGAGAAGGAATAAAATATTCACCCTTTAGAGAATACTGAAAAATCATGAATCAACTAGTTTGTGTTGTTTTAGTTGCATTGACTCCTGGTCCCCACTTAATATTAATCAATTCACATAAACCTTGAATTAATTGATGCATATTATCACATGCAGCAAAACATGTGACAAACACAAGTGATTTGCTCATGCCCACACAAACAGCATCCAGGTCAAGGAACAAACTGTCATCAGCATCCAGAAGCCCCGTGACCCATCACCCATTGCTCCAGGAGCTGCCTCGGTTCTGAACTCTCAACACACACATTTGTTTTAGCTGCTTGAAAGTATTTGTTCAAGATCTTTTTGTGATGGGGTGGGTGCTTGGTGTCACACCAGACAGTTATCAGGGGCTGCTCCCAGCTCTGTGTTTGGGGTCACTGCCCACAGTGCTTGGAGACCAAACTTGACCTTCCTGTGTTCAAATACTCGGACCTTTGAGTTATGAGGTTGATTATATCCAGCCAGTGTTGTTCCACATTGTTCTTCTGGTTTCATATTGTGCTTATGGATGTAATGACTTATTTTTCTGACTCTGGGTATTGTCTAGTATTCCAGGATATATTTCAGCCTCCCTCTAGTTCTTGGGCTTCTGCACAGTTTCTGTGATGAAAACACTTCAAAGGCACTACTGCTACACAACGTGGAACATAAGCAATCATTGTTTTTGGTTCTTTTTCTTGTTTTTCTTCATTTTTGGGTCAGGATCTCACACAAAGTAAGTACTTTACCAGCGAGCTACATCTTTGGCCTGCTTATGTCTTTTGATGAGCATATTCACAGATTTCTATTTCTAGGTATAGCTGCATAGGAAATTGACCCACACACATTTCAACATTATTTTCAATCTCTGAATGTGAAACATATGAGTATTAATAAATATAAATACATGATTTAAAAGTTACAAAAGAGAGCACAGTGAGATCCAGTTAGTTCATCATCCTACCTGGCCCTGCTAACCAGCCTCTTATTCTCTTTCAATGAGTCTGTACCCAAAATAGTGACATAGACACTGCACTTTAAGGCCCCCTTCAGGGCTTATTCCCTCAACCCAACACCAATGCCAACCATAAAACATACATAAAGTCCCAAAGTGTGGGAAAAACAGTGGGCAACACACTTGCCTTGCATGTAGCCAACCCCAGTTATATGCAAAGCACTGCATAAGTTCCCCCAAGCACCACCAAGAGTAATAATCCCTAAGCACGGGAGAATATGGCCTAGAAAACCAAACAAACTTAAAAAAAGAAATCCCAAAGTGAAGAAAACCAACCAAAGAAAGCCAAATGCTCTTACTGGTTTTTCTTAAATTCATTTTTTTCTTTTGTAAATTGTCACATTTTTGTCCAAGTTACAGGTAGAGCTTGATATCACTAATGCTCCTTGGCTAAACAGTGGGAAAAATAATAGTTATAAAGCACACACATGCATTTACAGGATAAATAGATAGATAAATAGATATATATATATATAGATAGTAGGTAGGTAGGTAGATAGATAGTAGGTAGGTAGATAGATGGGTAGGTAGGTAGGAAGATAGATAGGTAGGTAGATAGATAGATAGATAGATAGATAGATAGATAGGTAGGTAGGTAGGTAGGTAGATAGATAGATAGATAGATAGATAGATAGATAGATAGATAGATAGGTAGGTAGGTAGGTAGGTAGATAGATGGGTAGGTAGGTATGTAGATATGTAGGTAGGTAGGTATGTAGATATGTAGGTAGGTAGATAGCTAGCTAGCTAGATAGATAGATAATTAGGTAGGTAGGTAGGTAGGTAGATAGATAGGTAGGTAGGTAGATATGTAGGTAGGTAGATAGATGGGTAGGTAGGTATGTATGTAGATATGTAGGTAGATAGATAGGTAGGTAGGTAGATAGGTAGGTAGGTAGATAGATAAATAGATAATTAGGTAGGTAGGTAGATAGGTAGGTAGGTCGATATGTAGGTAGGTAGATAGATGGGTAGGTAGATAGGTAGGTAGGTAGGTAGGTATGTAGATATGTAGGTAGGTAGATAGGTAGGTAGGTAGATAGATAGATAGATAGATAGATAGTAGGTAGATAGGTGGTAGGTATATAGACAGATAGGTAGGTAGATAGGTAGGTAGGTAGATAGATAGATAGATAGATAGATAGATAGATAGATAGATAGAAAGGTAGGTAGGAAGGTAGGTAAGCTAGGTAAGGTAGATAGGTAATGTAGGTAGGTAGCCAGGCAGACAGATAGACAGAAGGGTTTGGGGCCACACCTGGCCATGCTCAGGGCTTATTCATGACCTGGTGGAACACTTCTGATTAGTAAGCCCTTCAGTGTTCTGGGGACGAAGATGGAAGCTGGGGTGGTCTCACCCAAGGCAAGTGAGTGCCTCATGTTCCCACCATTTCACTCTAGCCCTTTAGAGACAGCCCTTTTAAGACAGTCCTTTAAACATCATGATTCTTTACTATCTATCTATCTATCTATCTATCTATCTATCTATCTATCTATCTATCTATCTATCTATCTATCTATCTATCTATCTGTCTGTCTGTCTGTCTGTCTGTCTGTCTGTCTGTCTGTCTGTCTGTCTGTCTGTCTGTCTGTCTATCTATCTACCTACCTACATATCTACATACCTACCTACCTACATATCTACATACCTACCTACTCATCTATCTACCTACCTACATATCTACCTATCTACCTATCTACCTATCTACCTACCTACCTACCTATCTACCTACCTACCTACCTACCTACCTATCTATCTATCTATCTATCTATCTATCTATCTATCTATCTATCTATCTATCTATCTATCTATCTATCTATCTACCTATCTTCCTACCTACCTTTCATAATCTAAATGTGGGTGCTTACTCTCAAGAGTCTCTCCCCAATGGTTCTCCCTCCCCACAACCCCAACCCCCCAACCCAGTGACTTTTAGCTGTAGGTGGAGATTGAAAACTCAAAAAGTGATTCATTTCCTCCTTCAATTTTTGTTTCCTTTCCCTGCCCAACTCTACATTTTTTTATTTCTGGAAGAATCCCAGCCTGGGGGGTTTTGTGTGGAAGATATGAGCTCTGGAGGACTTGGCTTGCGTGAAGTCCCACCACCACCAACACCACCTGGGCTGCCCAACTGGGCATAAGGCCTGTGCATATTTTTAATTGCCAGCTGGGGACTCGGGGCCGGACTGTCTGACATGTTCCAGTCCTGTCATTTTTTATTCTGGGTCTAGAGGGGTTGTAGGCAGGAGGAAGACCTACTCTCTTGTGACAGTGCATAAAGCAGACTGGTTGGTAGTAGCTGATTTGCCCAACTGTTCTTTTGCTGTTAGGAGAGCCAGACTTTTTCCTGTCCCAACTAGGAAACTCAAACTCAGAGAAGTGAAACAATTTTACTACACACATCAAAAACAGGGAAGCTTGAGGAAAAATGGAAAAAAAAAGATAAAAGGTGTAAGTAAACAATACATGATTTCTCCATGTTCCCTAGTTGTGTATATTGTAATTCATTGAGATGAACTTCTTGTTCTTCTGGTTTTTCTTCTCATTCTTGTTGTTCCTGTTATTCTTCCTGTTCTTACTCTTCTCGTTTTTCTTGTTCTTCTTCTTTGATTATTATTATTATTATTAATTATATTGCTTGGGCAGGGACATTAGACCCCACAGTGCTGGGCCCAACTCTAAGCCTGGGTTACTCCTGGGAGTGCTCAAGAGATCATCTGGAAATTGAACTGGGCCTCCTACATGCCAAGCACATATGCCAGCCTACTGAACCTTTTCCTCAGCCTGTGGGTCCTAATTACTTTTAGAGATAATAGAGTAGGTGATGTATGCACTTCACCTGCCTTCCCAAGTTTGACATGTTTTAATCCCATGAAAGTTTTGGTGAGGACAAGACTGAAGATGGCACTGGTGGACAATAGCTTGAAATAAAGGAAGAAATTTGGAAATTTGGGAGGGAGGGAGGGAGAGAGAGAGAGAGAGAGAGAGAGAGAGAGAGAGAGAGAGAGAGAGAGAGAGAGAGAGAGAGAGAGAGAGAGCTTCACTCTAGGGTGCAGCTTTTCTTGGGGGGGCTCATAAAACTGAGCAGCTGAGGAAGTGATTGGGGCTAGCTGTCTGGTATTTATGTAGAAGGTCTGGCTTTTACCCCCAGCACTGCCTGGTCTCTGAGCACCACTGGAACTGACACCCAAGTGGTAGAGTAATATCTGAGCACTTTTAGGCATGGCTATCTGTGATAGCTGTATCAGGAAACCGGAAGAAGTAAACTTAAGCCTCTACATGGTCAATTATGAGTCAGCTGAATGAATTCTAAGGAGTCGGTATTTTGTGGGCAGATTAAAGGAGTGAGCCCTGGATAGAGAAAGCAGGGCATCTAGATACTTATTATTATTATTTTTTTATGGTAAAGTCAGGTTACAAAAGTGTGTTTTGTGGGCGAAGAAACTTGAGAAGGAAGGCCACTTTCAAGAAGAAGGAACTGGCCCAGAAGATGGCCTGCCAGTAAAGCACTTGCCTTGCATGAGCTAGCCCTGGTCTTTCCAGAGAGGGGCTAGTAAGGAAGCAGGAGAGGCTCATAAGTTTGCAGGCTCCAGCAGGAATCTGCCCAGACATGACCACCATCAAATCTATCTGGAGGCTGGAATAATGACATCTCAGCTTCTGCAAATATGGACTTAAAGGCCCAGGTTTGGCTATCCAGAAACTTTTCTCCATATTGCCTTGCCCTTGACACCCTACCCCTGCCCACCTTGTATCACATCACAGAAATGCTTAGGACAGCTCTGCACCTCTATCCCCTGTTTGGCCGCTGCTTCATGCCGTACCAGCCTGGAGGTGTCTGTGGTTGCTGCTTTCTGAGCCAGAAAGCACTAGTGAGACCTGGCAGATGCTAGGGTCAAAGGCTGACACCACTTCTGTTCTTTGGGACTTTCGGTGTGTTTGGGTGCAGGAGGGAGGAGGTACAGAGAGCAAAGGAGAGGCCCAGGTGGGGAGGAGGAATTTGGTAGGAGAGTGGGCCCTGTTTCATACCCCCCTTCCAGCTGTAGGTGAAGAATCAGATCTTTAGGGAGTGACAGTAACAACAGGTTCTAGGTTCACTTGTGCTTTCTTACTCCTTTAAGCCTCCTGTCAACTTTTTTTTTGTCAATTGAGTTATAATTAGCATATGATTTTATATTAGCTGCAGGTGTCCAATGTGATGAATCAGTATTTGCACACAATATCAAATGATTATCACAGAAAGTCTCATTAACATCCGTCATCAGACAGAGCTATAAAAACACTATTTCACATAGGACAGGAACTTTCAAGATGAACTCCTTAGCAGATTTTGAAAACAGCCCTATGAACTGGTGCTGTGGTGTTTGTACATCTCTAGAACTTGTTTGTTTATTTGTTTGGGGGCCACACCTAGAGATGCTTATAGTTTACTCCCGGCTCTGCACTCAGGTATCATTTCTAGTGGTGCTTGGGAAACCATATGGAATGCTGGATATTAAACCTGGGTCATCCGAATGCAAGGCAATGCCCTACCTGCTATGCTATCGCTCTGGCCCTAGGGACTTATTTCTCGTATACTTAGATGTTTGTTCCCTTTGATCACCTTTACCTATTTCTCCCATCCTCCACTTCCCTAAGCTTTTCTCTGCATTTCTGAACTTAATTGAAAATGTTTCTACTTTTCTGTTTAAATGAATGAGATCATATGGTATTGGTATGAGAGATATAAGATCCTATCTTTCCCAATACTGTAAGTAGAGCATTTCAGTACTGTTTCCCATAATGGCAACATTAAACCACCCTCCCTTATGCCTCTCCACAAAAGTTTCCCTTTGTGTACTTTCTTTTTTTTTAATATAATTTTTATTTTAATTATAGTGGCTTATATATCGTTCACAGTAATATTCCAGGTACATATTTACATTGAATCAGGGGAATTCCCACCACCGAATTGTCCTCCCACAACCACTCTCCTCCTGCCTCCCATATCCTCCACTCTCCCCCCCCCCCAGGGGGTGCTAGAATGTGTGGTCCCTTCTGTGTCTAGTTTATTACTTAGTGGTCTTATAACTGTTTGGTCTTGGTGCCTCTGTTACTGCCCCCTCTAATTGGGAGGAGGGACTAGAAAATTCAAGTTATGTGCTTTTGTTTGAGGAAGAGAAAGGTAATATAATGGGGTAAAAATCGACTACGCCGACTTCGAGCAGAGTCATTCTAGAGGCTCTCATCCTTGGTTTGAGGGACGAAGGGGAAAAGAAAAAGGTGAAACACCACAACAGTTCAAAAAGAGGAATCAAATAAGATATCCAGTGAGTACTGCAGCAATAAAAAATATGTACCACATAGTTGCCATGGTCTTGAGATAGGAAATATGACAAGGCGCAAAGAGGAAGAAGAAAAAAGAAGAAAGAAAAAGTAAATATATAATTAAAAAAATGGACAACTACTTTAATATCTACCCCAAAACAAAGAAATCGACAAGAACTAGATAAAAAATAAAAAATAAAAAAATTAAAATAAAAAAGGAGGATTATTTAGTGTTTTTTGTCCCCCCCATAGACACAGTAAATATTGGGGTCATTCGAAACGGGAATCCCCTTGGTCTAAGAGATACAGGGTTTCTCTACCCTTGGAATATATTGTCATGGGATTATCTATAGATTCCTTTCACGTTCATTTACTCTCCCCTTGGTGTTTTTGTGCCTAATGGAAGATTCTGCTTCGATCTGGATGTTAAAAACAGACCTCTAAATCTAGAGGTCTCAGTCTGTGCACAGGTCAAGGAGTGGAACTTATGATGAAGACTTTCTTTGTGATTTTAGAAGTTCTGTTTCCTCGATGTCATTTTAATCTGTCTTCTGTGGTTAATGGTCTTGACCCTTACGCTGAAACTCAGATGGAGCCTGGAATATCATCTTTCCTTATGTTTCCAGCTCAGTTGCAATTGCCTCAGTCAGGACTCTGGAATTGGAGGTCATGATTGTTATGCAGGACGTGGACCAAACCCTAGACTAGGGCTTTCTTGTTGGGCCCAGAATACATACTGCCCGGTCATGGTTCTATCAGCTCGTCATCTGTAGATCATGTTCTTGGCTTTTGCACAGCCCATAGTGTGGTAAGTCTTCTGATTTTGTTTTATCGTTAGTTGGTAAGGTAGGATAACCTGTTCTTATGTCCATTTGTTCCCAATTTCCTCGTTGTCAGGATATCATATAAGAACTGGCTCATGTTAGAGATCGAGTAGTATTCAGGATGTCCCAGATGGGCTTTGGTTCCTGTAGCTGTTGTGAAGGACTGTGTTGATTCTATGTCTGGGGTTCAGGATTCAAGTCTGGACGGTTGTTGTATAATCTTCTGGCGTCTAAGATGGATCCACATGACATATTTTCAAGGTGGGAGATTCCCCTGTATTGTAAATAAGTATGAGTTCTTATCCCTAGTAGATAAGAGCTTGCTTATATATGTTGGATTTCCCCTTTTTTAGTGTGCCTTTGCATTTGTGTACTTTCTTGCCAATACTAGTTCTATCTTTTTTTTTTTTTTTTAAATAATTGTCAACTAGCGGCCGGAGAGATAGCATGGAGGTAAGGTGTTTGCCTTTCATGCAGAAGGTCGGTGGTTTGAATCCCAGCATGCAATATGGTCCCCTGAACCTGCCAGGAGTGATTTCTGAGCATAGAGCCAGGAGTAACCCCTGAGCGCTGCCGGGTGTGACCCAAAAAAACAAACAAACAAACAAAAAATAATAATTGTCAACCAAACAATGATGAGGCAATGGCCGAAGAGATAGCATGGAGGTAAGACGTTTGCCTTGCATGCAGAAGGTTGGTGGTTCGAATCCTGGCATCCCATATGGTTTCCCAAGCCTGCCAGGAGAGATTTCTGAGTGTAGAGCCAGAAACAACCCTTGAGTGCTGCCGGGTGTGACCCCTTCCACCCCCCAAAAAAAACAAAAAACAGGAAAAAAAGGAATTGAATTCACACGTGTAAGGCAAGTGCTTTACGTGCTCTGTTTACATTGGGGGTGGAAGTAATTATTCTAATCCTCTGATCTTTGTCCATTTGAGTTATATCTATTTCATTTTTATAATTGTGGTCTATGAGTTTATCTAATTGGAACATTAATCCCTGTTGAAGTTAAATCTGTTCTTCCACTCAGTAAGATTCCCCGTTCATCTTCTTGATCTTTTCTTGCTGTGTGTCTTGTGGTTTGGTCTATGTTAATTTTTAATTTTGCTTTTTATTTTGGAATCAAATTTAGGAATAATCAACAAAAGCTATGCTAAGGAATTTAATGTTTAGCTTGAAGTTTGACTATTTTGTTTCCTATATTTATTTATTTATTTATTTATTTATTTATTTATTTATTTATTTATTTATTTATTTTTGGGTTTTGGGTCACAACCGGTGACGCTCAGGGGTTACTGGCTCTGTGATAGGAAGTTGATCCTGGCAGGCTGGGGGGGGGTGCATATGGGATGCCAAGATTCAAACCGGGGTCTGGCCGCATGCAAGGCAAACCCCTTACCATTGTGCTATTGCTTTGGCTCCCTCTTTTTATTTATTTATTATTTGTTTGTTCGTAGGGGTTACTCCTGGCTATGCACTCATAAATTGCTCCTGACTTGGGGAATCATATGGGATGCCAGGGTTCCAACCAAGGTCTGTCCTGGATTAGCCACATGAAAGGCAAAAGTTCTACCACTGGTGCTATCGCTCTCTGGCCCCGAGATTTTCCATTCTTATCAAGGCTTTCTTATCTTTACTTCCAGTATTAAATCTCAGTAATTAATAGGAGAGCTGGAGGGAGACAGAATGCCTACTCTGTGTCCCATAAAAGCTGAACAGAGGACTGAGCACTGGAAAGTCGCATACCAGCACTGATACCTGGTGGCTGGATGGGATGCAGCACTTGGTAATTCAGCTCCTCTGTGTACCCTGAAAGATTAATCAGGACAAACAGAGGTCTGAGAGATGATACCTGGCAGCTGGATGGGATGCAGTGGTAAGGGGAGGGGGGCAGATCACTTGTCCCTGAAGCTGGAGTAAGTTTCAGCATGCCCTATACTGGTGTATAAGATGACTCTCGACTTTTTAATCCATGAAAAACTTCTTAAAAGTATGCTGGAAAATATGGTATTGGGAAAATTAGAAAGGAAGTTCCTTTGACCTAAGGAACTCCACCCTTGAAGCATACTATCATAAGATTGACTACAGGCTCAGGCCATGTTCATTGTAAACCCCAGGGTCTATTTATGTTGTTCCAGAACGTTTTGCTCAGTTGTGGCTGACAAAGTCAGTTGTCTGTAATTAGAGATCTTGGTTTTTGCACAGGTCATAGAATAAAGTCTAGGATAAAGTCTTTCTTATGGTTCCAGAGTTCTGCTCAGTCACAGTTGTTGCAGTCAGTCTTCTGTATTTAGTGGTTCTGGTTTTTTTTTACAGATCAAGGGATGGAGTGTCTTCTGATTTCAATTTACCATTAGGTGATGAGGTGGGGAAACCTGCCTTTAGGTCAAGTTGTTGCTGTTTCCTTATAGTCAGAATGTTTTATGTACATAAACTGGTGCAAGTTGGTGCCAGAACTGTATTAGAGACTCCCCTGGGGGAGTTTGATTCCTAGTGACACAGTGAGGAACTGTGTCAGTTTTAAGGTTGGCATCCTGGGTTTGGGTTGCATGGTTGATGTCCAATCACGTGAGGTCTAAGTCAAGTTCCCATGACAAATTCAGGGTGGGAGGTTCCCCTGTATTATGTAAGCTTTATGGGTTCTTGTCCCTCGTAGATAAAAGCTTGTTTCTATACATACAATTTCCCCATTTCAGTGTGCCTATGCAAAAAATGTACAATGCCATATTATCTTGTTGGTGCATTAGGGAGTTAAAAATGTCAGGTCATACAGTTTTTGAGTCCTGTTTTTGACCTGAACTTTTATCCCAAGCAAGACTTTTCTTCATCTCTCCCCACCCAGACTATTTCAAAAAACTTAATGGGGAATCTTTATTTTCTTTGTATGTTTAATTCCTTACTAGTTATACCTCTTAGTGCGTCTATTTCCAAATGTAAAGGTAGCCTAATCCATCCCTTTATTTTTAATTTTTATTCATTTATATATTTATCTATTTTCCTTTGCTTGTTCTGGTCCTACATTTAATTCTTTAATCAGTTTTGAATAATTTTGTATATGGTGTAGGAGATTTGAATTGTTTTTCATGTGTTTATCCAGTTTATCCTGTCATTAATGATAAAACAGTTCTTGACCCAGTCTATATTGTTGGTTTCTTGGTTGTAAATTAATTCACCATATATTCACAATTATTTATGAACTCTTCATTCTGTTCCAATGATCTGGGTGTCTGCTTTTTGCCAATATTATACTATTTTAATTCTGATAATTTTTTTCGATTTTTTTTGTCATCTATTTTCACTTTTTTAAAAATTATATTTTATTGAAATCATTGTGATTTTCAAAGTCCTTCATAGTTGAATTTCAGATATAGAGTGAATCAGTGCCATTCCCACCACCAGTGTTGACCACCCTTCACCAATGTTCCCAGAGTACGTCCTATACCACCCTTTGCCTCCTGGCCTGCAAGTTTATAATAGGCCCACTTTTAACTTTAAACTGTTGTAGTTTGGGTCTCTTGATTCTATTGTTGTTGACTTTAGCACCTGAGTATTTAGTTCTTTTTTTCCCCGCCAATGTACCTGAGACCACTTGGCCCCTGGCCTACATCCTTTCTTTTATTTTTACGTAATTTTATAGAAAAATGAAGAAATAAGAGGTAAAACAAAGTAATCCTTGTCTCATGGTTCTATGAAAAAGGTAGGAGCTCCTATCTAAAAGCAAAAAAATAAACAACTTTGACCTAAAAAACAGGGTGCCCCTACCCATGATGCATCCTGCTATAGACCAACTACAGGCTAAGTTGTCTAACCCCCAAAAATGTTTTTCTTCATGGTCCCAGGAAAAGTTCTCTTCAATCAAGGTTGCCCTAGTCAAGTTTTTATAATTAGATAACATGGTTTTTGCACAGATCCTATTTTGAAGTCAGGATGTCACAAAGCGTCACCTGGTTTCATCTCACTCTTAGGTGGTGAGGCAGGGATAATTATGATAATTATTGTTTTATGGCTTTTGAGTCACACTGGCAGTGCTCAGGAGTCACTCCTGGCTCTGCACTCAAAAATCACTCCTGGCTGACTTGCGGAACCATGTGGGGTGCCGAGGATCAAACTGGGTTCATCCCAAGCTGACCACATGCAGGACAAATACCCTACTGCTGTGCTATCACCCCAGCACCAAACTTGATAATTTTGTAATGAAGTTGGAAATCAGTGTGTTACCTCTGGTTCATAGTCTTTCTCCCTATCACTTTGGCTACTTAGAGTCTTTTATGGGTCCAAACAAATATTAGGATTGTTTATTCTATCTGTGTTAGAAGTGCCTTTAGAAATGTTAGAGGAGGGGCCAGAGCTGAGGCGCAAGTGGTAAGGCATCTGCCTTGCCCATGCTAGCCTAGGATGGACCACAGTTAGATCCCCCAGTGTCCCATATGGTCCACTAAGCCATGAGCGATTTCTGAGCTCATAGCCAGGAGTAACCCCTGGGTGTCACCGGGTGTGGCCCCAACACTCCCCTGCTGCGGATGTGTTGCATCTCAGCAATTCTCGTGGGTCATAGTACTTCCACGAGAGGAAAACGGGTACATGAGCGGACTAATACGAAATATGAAATTATGACACCACACGCAGTATATGTGGGGTCAACACATTTCTGGCAGGAGTGTGACAAATTTGATCTTCAGGCAAGGGAGTATATAAAGGGTAAAGAGAGAATCATATCATAAAAGGAGTGCCAACATTTGTTTCTTTCAAAGTAACCTAGAATAGAATAGGTTTCAGTTAGGAGTCAGAGGATAAAAGGAAGGCTAATTTCTTACATATCAAAGTTGTTACTGGCCCTAGGTGTCATTACTGATGCAAATTAAGGGATAGCAGGAATCCTGGTTTTCTTCCTAATAACAAATATCCTTAACCTGAGGGAAATAGTATTCTAGTTAGGGGCTAGACCCATTTCCTATGATCTTGTAATAGAAAGAGATAAAACTTAAGAAAGGGGTACAGAATTATACCTAGTAAAATAGCCTAATTCTACACTGGCCAAACCTGTTTGTGAGCAGGTATTCAAAGTGACAGGGAAAGTCCCTGAGACAAAATCATTCTGCTGTGGTGCACAAAGGCAAGGAAAGAAAACCATTGTCTTGAAGATGCTATGTTTTGACTTTGCCTTGGAAGTAAATAGGTTGACAGAAAGAGAAATAGCTGGCTAGACTTTGAGTTGCAAATATACTTAGCCAGCAGGGAACTTGTAGAAGCTTTGTTTGGTACTGAAATTTCTTTAGACTGCAAGGATAACTGAGGCCGAATTTCTGTAATATGCAAAGGAGACAAAATCAAATAAAAGGAAAAGAGAAATATAATGTCACAGCCATGTCAGAAATATAGCCAGTAATCCATGCAGGGGTTATGATTGACTTCTCCAATGGGCCTTCTGGCTGAAATATTTCTTGGAAGGAAAATTAGGCACTGCACCAGGAAAGCCAAAAGACACATCTGGAATGTGCCTCCCTGATAATGGAGACATGCATGCTGCATGCCTTGACACCCCCCGCCCCCCCAAAAAAAAAGGAATATTAGAGGAATTACCTTAAATTTTTAGATTGCTTTAGGTAGTTGAGCTCACTGGGTCAGGAGGGAGACAGGGGTTGAACTATGCCAAGTGGTGTTCAGGGCTTACTTCTGGCTCTATTCTCAGGGATCACTTCTGGGAGGACTTGAGAAACAATATTTGCTGGGGATCAAACCCAGGCCAACTGCATGCAAGATAAGCACTTTATCTCCTGTAATATATATATTTTTTCAATTGAATCACTGTGAGATAGTTACAAAATTGGTCATGAGTGAATTTTAGTTATATAATATCCAACAACTGTCAGTGCACATTTCCTACCACCTATTTCCCCCTTTTTTTTTTTTGACCCTTAAGTTCACATGTATAGCTCTCTTTCCTTTTAATTTAAACATTTCCTTCTGTGCCAGAATGATAGTTCAATGGGTTGAGTATGTGTTTTTCATGTAATAGTCCTCTGACTAGGAGAGATAGTACAGCAGTGGTAGAATATAGTAAAAAACAGCATTAAAAACAATCACATTCACAATTGTGCCTCAGAAAATCAAGTACCTCAGTGTCAACTTAACTCCCTCCCTCCCTTCCTCCCTTTTTTCCTCCTCCCTCCCTCCCTTTCTTCCTTCCTTCCTCTTGCAATTACTGGGCTCTCACAGACTTGTTGTGGCATTAGCACATTTGACTGCAGTGCTGATGGGAGTTGAACTTTGATTTGAATCATGCTAGCACACATTCTGTTTATGGCACTCACCAATTAGCTCTGTAGTGCTCACACACCTGCTACCTGGAGTTACATTCCGGGCCACAGTGTAAACACGTTGTGTGTTGTAAATACCATTTTAGTTGTATGGATCACACACACAAACCTGGTTATACACCAGAGTTCATACAATACCATGCAATACTGGGGGTTCTAAACTGCAGAGTTGCTGAGATCATGCTCTGAGCATGTAAGCACCATAAGGATAACACTCAATGGCCTCACGCTTGCACTGTTGGTGTTTTTAACCAGAGTCAACTCCCAAACCACTTTAAACCACTTGAAGTTTGAACTGTCAAGATATACAGATGGATGGAGGGAAAGTCCTTACTGACAGTTGAAATATTGTGGACTGAATCTGCCACATAATTGGAAAAAAATGAGGAGTCAGAGATGCTTTGAGATAACAATGAGGATATGAAGGAGAAAATAATGCTTGAAGAGTCAAGACTGCGGAGGAGCCAGGCCCACAGGCAGTGGTAGAATATAGTAAAAACGACATTAAAAACAGTCACATTCACAACTGTGACTCAGAAAATCAAGTACCTCGGTGTCAACTTAACTAAGAAGATGAAAGACCTATATAAAGAAAACTATAAACACTGCTCCAAGAAATAAAAGAGGACACAAGTAATGAAGACAGATACCCTGCTCCTGGATTGGGAAGATTAACATCATTAAAATGTCGATACTTTCCAAAACATTGCACAGATTTAATGCAATCACTATAAAAATACCCATAACATTTTTCAAGGAAGTGGATCAAACACCCTTAAAATTCATTTGGAATAATAAACATCCATGAATAGCTAAAGACATCCTTGGGGAAAATAAAATTAGAGGCATCACTTTCTCCAATGTTAAATTGTACTATAATACAATTGTCATTAAAACAGCATGGTAGTGGAATAAAGACAGACCCTCAGATCAGTGGAATAGAAATGAATATCTTGAGACTGATTCACAGGTATACAATCAATTAATCTTTGCTAAAGAGCAAGAAATACAAAGTGAGCAAGCCTCTTCAACAAGTGGTATTGAAAAACCTGGTCAACTACATACAAGAAAGTGAACTCAGACCTATTTTTAACACCATGCACAAAGGTCAAATAAAAATGAATTAAAGATCTTGATATCAAAACTGAAATCATAAGGTACATAGAGGAAAACATAGGCAGAACACTCCATGACATTGAAGCTAATGGCATTTTCAAAGATGAAACACCACTGTCCAAGCAAGTGGAAGCCATGATAAACAAATTGGACTACATTAAACGCAGAAGCTTCTGCACTTCAAAGGAAAAATGACTAGGGTACAAAGACTACCCATGGAATGGGAGAAACTAATCACTCAATACCATCTGATAAAGTGTTAATATCTAAGATGTACAAGGCACTGATAGAACTTACCAACAAGAAAAAAATGCTAACCCCATCCAAAAATGGAGAAATGAACAGACATTTCTTCAAAGAAGAAATACAGATTGCCAAAAGACATATAAAAATGCTCCACATTACTAATTATCAGAAAGATGCAAATCAAAACAATGAGATACCATGTCATACCACAAGATTGGCACACATGACAAACAAGGAAAACCAGTGCTGTTGTGGATGTGGGGAGAAAGGGACTCTCATTCACTAATGCTGGGAATGTAGACTGATTCAATATTTTTGGAAAACAATATATTCTTGAAAAAATATAAATTGAGTTTCCATATGATCCAGCAATAACACTCCTAGGGATATAACTAGGAACTCAAAATATACTATGCAGTAAAACTTTCTGCATTCTTATGTTGGTTGCAGCACTATTTACTATGGCCAAATTTGAAAACAACCCAAGTGCCCGAGAATAGATGAGTAGCTAAAGAAACTGTGGTACATCTACTTAATGGAATACTATCCAGCTGTTAGGAAAAATGAAGTCATACGATTTGCTTGTATATACATGGATAGATATGAAGAAATTAGAGGGAGAGCAAAAGAAAATAGAATAATCTCACTCACTTGTGGGATATAAGTAAAACAATAGATAGTATGGTAATAATACCTAGAGATGAGGATCAGAAGGACCAGTCCATGGTAGGAAGCTTATGAGTGATGAATGTAATTAGGTAGTGAATGGTCCACAGTGACAGTGAATGTTCGAATGGATCATTCTGGACAAGAACTGGATATTGAAAGGAGATGAAGTGATATACATGGTTCTCCTTAATTAGCAATAGTACAAACTATAGTTGAGAGAGAGAGAGAGAGAGAGAGAGAGAGAGAGAGAGAGAGAGAGAGAGAGAGAGAGAGAGAGAAGTACCATGTGTGTCCAAGATAGAGGTGGGTGAAGGTGGAGGGAGTGAAAACTAGGGACATCGGTGATGGGAAATGTGTGGTGTTCTGCAAACCAAAGTGTCTTAAAGGGAAAAAGGGAGAGAGAAATAGAAAGAGAGAAGAAAAATGTATGCCTCAGAGACAGGTGGGGGAAAGGGCATCAGGGTGGGAGAGAGGGGAACTGGAGACATTGGTGACAGGAAATATGCAATCGTGAAGTTTGTTGTACATTGTATGACTATAACTCAATCATGAACAGCTTTATTCATGGGGGAAAAACTATTATGAAAAACCTTGTAACCAAGGTATTTAACAAAAAATAAGAAGAAGATAAAAATAAAGACTGGAAGAGAAATTAAGATTGTGGAGGAGATCCAAGACTGTGGAGGAGAAAATAAAACAGTAGAGGAGGAAGTAAGATGGTGCGGGAGAATCAAAAGTGAAAGAGAAACAAGACTGTGGAGGAGAGTCAAGACTGTGGAGGAGAAACAAGACTGGAGGAGAGAGAAGACTGTGGAGGAGGAAGTAAGATTATGGAGGAGAGTCAAGGCTATGGAGGAGAGACAAGATTGTGGAGATTGTAAGGCATGGAGAATCTTAAAGGAGGAACAACAATAGAAAGTGGGAACAGCTGTGAAGAAGAAACACTGGATACTCTGGACCGAAGCTAGTCGTTGATGTTGGTTATTGATGGTCTCTTTACCCTATTTCCTATATTGGCATATTCATTGTGAAAAATCAGTTGTTTTGAGTTACTGTTTGTTGTGAAGCCACTCCTCCCTATGTTTGGAGATCATGGCAGTGTCAGGGAATCAATGATTCCAAGGCATTTCCCATAAAAGGCATGTATGTTTATCCCTTGAACCATGTGTCCAGCCTCAAGAAATATATATTTTTTATAGGAAAAAAGAGGCATATTTCAAATGTGTCCTGGGATCTTTTCTGTCATTATCCCCTTTCTTATCTACCAGTAACTGAACTGAATGAAGTTTGAAGTACTATGCTTTGGATCACAATGGTTACTTGTTTACTTGTGAATTTAGAGAAACAGTTAACCTCTCTCAATTTGAGTTTTCTCATCTGGAGAGGGAGAAGTAATTGCTCCCAATATTGCTTTCAAGTAGCCCATTCTTCACAGTATGTCCCTAATGATCATGCATTTATGCTGCAATATTTCACTGGACTCTCCGTCTAGGCTGACATTATAGCTCCAGGCACAGAGAAGGGTGGAAAACAAGTGTTATAAGGTCTGAGCTCCTGTGGGTTTGACTTCAAAGGGGGACTGAGACTCTAAAGAAGGCAGACAGGAAATCAAATAGATTTCCTGGTAGGTGGTTATTAGGAGGGCAGCAAGGAGCAGCTGTAGACAGGATGGTCACGGAGAACCTTCCTGAGCAAATAGGATTTGTTCAAAGACATGAATGATCAGCAGTGTCTAAATGATGAAAGAAGGAAGCAAAATTCAGGTCGAATTTGAAGGGCCAGAGAAGAGGTGTCTGGTTAGGAAGGACCTGGGTGAGCTGGAAGAAGGTCAGGGGAGGTCAGGACCAGCACAGTGTCCAACCCATCCTCTGGTGCACAGTCCCCTCACCAACATTCAGGTCTGCTGGTGATGCCACTGGCAGGTTTAACACAAAGAGGATGAAGAATTCAGCCTGCAACCATTTCCCAGTGTGCACTGCTTCTCCTATTAAAGGCGGCAGGTACTGGTTAGTCACACAGCTGGACCATGGCTCTTCTTACTTGTAATAACACTCAGGTTTCCACACTCTCCAACCATCTTCTAAATCCCCTCTTCACCACTGATGTTTTCATTTTGTTTCTTTGGCCTCTGAAATATCACAATTATCATTCATTTCAGCTCTGCCTCTTCCCCATGCCATAGACCAATCTCCCAGGTCCACTGTGTAGGTATTATTATATTGCATTCCTTTCCCCAAGCCTATATATGAACACTAAGGGTCTAGAATTCCTATAGCTGATGAATGTACAACTCAGGGGTTCTTTTCCCTTGAAATAGATCAACTTGTGAGATACAACATTCAATTAGAAAAAAATATATCAAATAGAAGTTATTTGTACTTAACTTTCCAATGATAATATTTCCAGAGGACCTATTTTTTTCCCATAAGTCGTGTCCATTTTCAGTGATCTGCTCCTAATTCACATAAATTATTTGCTCTAGTCTCTAACCAAATTAAATGTTAGTTGAATCATGCATATAATTTCTTTTGAATTTTTGTTTGTTGGGACTCACGCATGGAAGACATGAGTTCTACTACTGAGCTCTATCCGAGATCCCAGTCATCATTTCTTAAGAACTTTTGATTCCTCTTCATTGTGGGTTTGGTCATTTTTAGAAGCTGGTTAAAATGAGTATTATAGGTGTGGGCCCCCATTTTGTGATTTACTAATCTGCGGTCTGTCCTTCCAACCTCTCACCCTCCCCCCTTCCCCCCTTCCCCCCTACCCTCCTTCCCTCCTTCCTTCCTTCCTTCCTTCCTTCCTTCCTTCCTTCCTTCCTTCCTTCCTTCCTTCCTTCCTTCCTTCCTTCCTTCCTTCCTTCCTTCCCTCCTTCCCTCCTTCCTTCCTTCCTTCCCTCCCTCCTTCCTTCCTTCCTTCCTTCCTTCCTTCCTTCCTTCCTTCCTTCCCTCCTTCCTTCCCTCCTTCCTTCCTTCCTTCCTTCCTTCCCTCCTTCCTTCCCTCCTTCCTTCCTTCCTTCCTTCCTTCCTTCCTTCCTTCCTTCCTTCCTTCCTTCCTTCCTTCCTTCCTTCCTTCCCTCCTTCCTTCCTTCCTTCCTTCCTTCCTTCCCTCCTTCCTTCCTTCCTTCCCTCCTTCCTTCCTTCCCTCCTTCCTTCCCTCCTTCCTTCCTTCCTTCCTTCCTTCCTTCCTTCCTTCCTTCCTTCCTTCCTTCCCTCCTTCCTTCCTTCCTTCCTTCCTTCCCTCCTTCCCTCCCTCCTTCCTTCCTTCCTTCCTTCCTTCCTTCCTTCCTTCCTTCCTTCCTTCCTTCCTTCCTTCCCTTCCTTCCTTCCTTCCTTCCCTCCTTCCTTCCCTCCTTCCTTCCCTCCTTCCTTCCCTCCTTCCTTCCCTCCTTCCTTCCTTCCTTCCTTCCTTCCTTCCTTCCTTCCTTCCTTCCTTCCTTTTTTTCCTTTCTTTTCTATTATAGGCAGTGTTCAGGACAAAGCAAACACCCTACTACTGTACTATCGCTCCGAGCCCTTGAATTTTATTTTTAAAAATATGGTTTTTTTATTTACTTGTCTAACCAAGGGATTAAATTTAGGCACTCATGTGATAGTACAGAAAAAAATTGAATAGAATCAGGATAATAGGTGCTGGAGTGATAGCACAGCACAGCGGTAGGGCATTTGCCTTGCATACTGCTGACCCTGAATGGACCTGGGTTTGATCTCTGGCATCCCAATGGTCCCCAGAGCCTGCCAGGGACGATTTCTGAGTGAGAAGCCTGGAATAACCCCTGAGAGCTGCTGGGTATAGCCCAAAAAACAACAACAACAACAACAATAATTAATCAGAATAATAAAATGCACAAAAGAAACTATGGTAGTTTTCTCCTTGCTTTGCACACTTTATGATGTGGTTCTATGATGCACTAATAGAAATGAAATTTATTTTCAAGTACCATCAAAGCATTTCCTGAAAACATGTTTGTTCTGTGTCTGGGAAGTTCAAGTAGAGAAGGTGAAGAAACAACTTTACAGCTGAGAAAGTGCAGAGCTCACAAATTTTAGGCCTATTTCCTTAAAGTTTATGTGATTCTTTTTTTGGTCTCTCCAGATCTTTGGTTTCATCCCTGGCTGCTTTAAATCCATTGTCAGGTTTACTCAAAGTTTTTGGTTTACTACATATGCAAACTTCAGCTAAGAGGGGAAAAGAAATGTTGCATACACCCATTTCAGAGCCTCTACTGTGAAGGTAATTTTATTTGGAAGTAGGACTTTTGCAGGTGTACTTCAGCAAAAATAAAAAGTTTTTATTGAATTGAAGCAATCTTTTTTTTTTTAATTGAAGCAATTTTAATCCATGGCTGATACCCTCAGAAGAAGGACATTTGGGTACTGACACATGGGAAGACCTGGGCAGAGTGAAGGCCAAGAAAGTGGCTTAGCTACAGAACCTTGTGTGTGCGAGATTTGTTCCTCAGCATCAGAGAGAGAGAGAGAGAGAGAGAGAGAGAGAGAGAGAGAGAGAGAGAGAGAGAGAGAGAGAGAGAGAGAGAGAGAGAGAGAAGCCCAAGGTATTGGGGCAACAATTTGACAAATCCAAGAACCCTAAAGATTGTTGTAGGCAAAGAGAGGAGGCAAAGAAAGAGCACAGGGTTGGAGTCAGCACACTAGAATAGCGGGCAGAAGACTTGTCTTGCACACAACCAATCTGGGTTTCACCTACAGCATCCCATATGGCCCCTTGAACACTCTCGAGAGTGAGATCTGAGTGCAGAACCAGGAGTAACCCTTGAGCATTGCTGGGGATGGCAAAAAACAAAAAAACAAAAAAAAACCCCAAAACACAATCAAAACAAAATAAACAAGCAAAACACAAAAAAACAGAAAGGAAGGAAGGAAGGAAGGAAGGAAGGAAGGAAGGAAGGAAGGAAGGAAAAGAAAGAGAGAGAGAAAGAAAGAAAGAAAGAAAGAAAGAAAGAAAAGAAAGAAAGAAAGAAAGAAAGAAAGAAAGAAAGAAAGAAAGAAAGAAAGAAAGAAAGAAAGAAAGAAAGAAAGAAAGAAAGAAAGAAAGAAAGAAAGAAAGAAAGAAGAAAGAAAAGAAAGAAAAACTGAGGGCCCGGAGAGATAGCACAGCGGTACTTGGTTGGTTCGAATCCTGGTGTCCCATATGGTCCCCCCCCCCATGCCTGCCAGGAGCTATTTCTGAGCGGACAGCCAGGAGTAACCCCTGAGCACCACCAGGTGTGGCCCAAAAAACCAAAATAAATAAATAAATAAATAAATAAATAAAAGAAAGAAAAACTGAATCCAGACTTTGGTGTGAATCCCACATTTCAATCTTTCCTGTGTTAGACATCTCTAGGATAGAATCAGAGAAATATTATTTGCATTGAAATGAAATATATTTGATATAAAATAAAAATAAAATAATATAATAATATATAACATAATATTAATATATTATATCTCGGTATAGTGTATATAATTAGATTATATATTATAATAATATAACAATAAAAATATAAATAAAATATATTGCATTTATACAGAAAAAGAGCAAGATGTGTGTGCCTGCATGCTGCATGTACATGTGTGTGTTGGGGCGGGGTGGGGGAGAGAGAGAGAGAGGCAGGCTTAATATGAAGACCCAGGGGTTCAGATGCTGCTTGGGTCCTGAGGTGCTGGGGGTTACTTAGTCTCCAGGGCTGTACCTGGTAATACTCAGAGGACCTTGCAGTGTTGGGGATTGAACAGGGCTCCACCACATGTAGGTATGGGCCTTACTCTTTAGCTCTCTCAAGTCCTAAGAACTACTAAGGCTTGATCTAATGAAATGGAACAATCTCTTCATCAGAAGGAAATGCACCTGTGACTGTCTGCTAACAGGTCCCTCTTTGAAGAGAGTTGAGCATCATTCTTTCCTGCGTCCTAATGTCTCTCACACTCATTAAGATGCACTGAAACACAAGATTTTCTAGAATTTCATCCCCAGCATTGGGAAAATGGTCAGAGGCATTAGCTGCTGCCTTAGATGCTAGAGACCATGAGTTTGATTCCTGAGGACCATCCATGGTTCCTTCTCCTGAAGTCTTCCACAGCTCCTCTCCACCCCACAGCTGTGATGCTGTGAGCACCAGGGACTAATGTGTAAACACCACACCTTGATGTGTGGCTCTTGGACTCCAAACAAACATTCCACAACAACAGAATCAGTAGAGTAAGAGGAAAAATTGACAAAAAACGTTTGATTAAAGCAACTGCTCACATCCACCAAATATTTCAACTCCTCAGTGGCTCTCACTGCCTCCCCCTCCCCCCTTTTCCCAATCATTCTCCTTGCCTCTCCCTTCTGGGCCTCACCCCTCTGGGCTGCTTCTGCTCTGTCACTCATTATTCTTCTGTGAACCTCACTGCCCTGACAGCCGCTATTATGCAAAATCGTTTATCAGCATACTCCAGAGATTCCATCTCTGTTTAATTGCCGTCCTCACCAAGGGTACAGGTCATACTGTTCTTGCCATAAACTAACCAGCCTTGTACCTCATGTGGTGCCTATTGGCTGATTTAAAAAAAAGTACAAAAACAATAAAACAAATAAACAAACAAACAAACAAAAAAAAACCAGAAGAGAGAAAGGGCCAGAGAGATAGTGCTTTAGGTAGGGATTTGCCTTGCACTGCTGAGTGAAGTTGCCAAACAAAAATGAAAGAAGACAAAGCAAAATTAAGACATGCTTTTAAAGTCTGGTGTGTATGTGCTTAATGAAGACCCCATGGGCCATTGTGTGAGGTGGGAGAAAACAAAACAGGGCCAGAAAGATGGCTCAGTGGTTAAGTAATTTGCTTGAATATACCGCTCCTCTGCCTTCAAGTTGGATCCTTGGCCCTGCCAGGAGTGAGTGAACCCCTAGCATAGAACCGAAGTCACCCCCCCCAACAACAAGTATGCAGTGCTGATATGACTTACCTATAGACATAGGAAGACTAACAGCAGAATTTGGTGCAGAAACTCAAACCAGAGAGATCTGAAATCAGCTGTTTTGTTTAATAAAAGACCAGTGATTCTTACCAGCTCTGAAGGGACTGGTCAGTCTTCAAGGAGGTTCATGTGGGCAGGAAATATTGTGCCTACAGAGTCTGGCACTGAGGAGAGGGGAAGTTGGGCCACACCTGACTGTTTTTAAGCCTTATTCTTGGCTCTCTGCTCAAGCACCACTCCTGGTAGTGTTTGGGAACCATCTGGGGTGTTGGGGATTAGATCGGGGTCAGTTGTGTGCTAGGAAGCATCTTACTGGCTGTCCTATCTCTCCAGCCCAGTTGTTGTCTGCCTTCAAATAAAGAGCAGTTTAATAGATCTATAAATTGGGTCTGCTTTGAGTTAACAAAGAAACATACTGAATAGGAGAAAAAGACACAAGTTCCCCTTTTCTTGAAATAAACAGGCTTGGCCTATGGTTTATAAATTGCATCACTAACATTTGTGGAATGACCCTCCCCCATACCCTCCTCATCTCTCCTGGCCTGTTTGCTTTTAGGTCCCATTTTCGGCATGACATACATATGGAAAGCTACTTACTTACTGATGATGTTCATTTGCTCTTTTAAGTTTTCCTTCCTTCCTTCCTTCCTTCCTTCCTTCCTTCCTTCCTTCCTTCCTTCCTTCCTTCCTTCCTTCCTTCCTTCCTTCCTTCCTTCCTCCTTCCAACACAGGCATGACTAGAGATGCACTATCATTTTTTACTTTACAACTGTTTTCACCACTCCTATTTTTTTTTTAAATATATTGCATTTTGAGCCATACCTGTTAGTGCTCAGCCTCTGAGCTCAGAAATTACTCCCTGTGGTGCTCAAGGGACTATATGGGATGCTGGGGATTGAACCCATGTCAACCATGCATGAGCAAGACAAATGTCCTACCCATTGTACTATCACTCCAGCCCCATGACTATATTTCTTATAATTTATTTTTTTATAAATTTGAGTATACCAGGGATGTTTCACATCTTCTCACTCCCTTAAAAATATGTCAGTTCTGAGAAAATGCTTAGGGATATTTCAAAAGTTTATAGATCAGCTCAAAACCAACATCTTAAAACATTCTGTATTAAGGTTTGTTTTTCTCTGGGAGAGGAAGGACAGAAGTTGGGGCCACACCTGGCAGAAATCAGGAGTTACCATTGCCCCTCCAGAGAGCCCTGCCTGTTTCCCCAACCATCTTCTTCCTTGAGAAAAAGCTGAATTTGCAATTTCCTACAAGGCACTACTAGGCTCTGGCTAGTATCTTGCAGTGCCCTGGAAGGACCTATTCTCGTGATAATATTAGAGGTGTGGACTGACACACCCATTACAGATGTGTCACAAAGCAAACTGGCCGCTGAAAGCTTCTAGGTTAGTGGGGATGCAGGTAAACAAGGCTTATCACCTGCTATTGTTTTGTGCAATGTACTTGCATTTCAATGGGTCTGATCTGTACCTAAGTGTCCTAATTTATCCAATCAGGAATAGAATGGTGAAGAACCCTGGTCCTTAGATAACAGATATGCAGGCAGACTCTTGTTTTTCTGTGTCAATCACTAAATGTTCCCTCAATCTATCCAGGCTTATCACCCGTGAACCTGTCAGGTTCTAGATGAAGTTATTTGACCTCACAGGCCATTCTATTCCACTCAGAACACTGAACACAGTCATAAAGAAACCCTTGCAGGTTTGTTTTGATGGAATAATTTAAGGTCAGTAAACAAGTGACATGCCTATTGTGATCAGATAATGTAAGCAAGAGAAGTAAACAGAAGGCCAATCTGTAGAGAGGTGATTGGACCAACCAAAGGACATCATCACTAGCTTGACATGAGAAGGCCTGCTCAGTTCTTTTGGAATAATTGGCCCCAGAGTTTTAAGGCTGATTTTCTAAGAGATTTCAGACATTGGGGGTACTTCATGCAGTTTTTTCCATTAAAACATGTTGGTAGGGCAACTATGACAATGGTAGTTGGAAATTGTCACTATGGACAAAAACTGGGTTCTGAAAGAATAAAGTAATATACATGATACACCTTTAGTAATCCTATTGCAAACCTCTATGCCTAAAAGGATAAAAAGTGAGAGAGGGAAGAGAGAGAGAAGAGAGAGAGGGAGGGAGGGGAGAAGGGAGGGAGGGGAGAAGGGAGGGCTTGAGAGAGAGAGAGAGAGAGAGAGAGAGAGAGAGAGAGAGAGAGAGAGAGAGAGAGAGAGAGAGAGGCAGGCAGGCAGACAGACAGACAGACAGAGGAAGAAGAAAAATACCTGCCCCAAGGGCAGACAAGGAGGAGGGCAGGGCAGGAGAGAAACTGAGGACATTGGAAAAGTGCACTGATGAAGGGTTTTGGATATTGTATAACAAACTGAATCGTGAACAAATTTGTAACTGATTCAGCTAAAGAGTTTATTTATTAAAAAAAATAAAACTGTTGGGGCCAGAGCGATGGCTCAAGCGGTAGGGCGTTTGCCTTACATGCCTTGCATGAGCTAACCTAGGACGGACCGTGGTTCGATCCCCCAGCGTCCCATATGGTCCCCCAAGCCAGGAGCGATTTCTGATCCCATAGCTAGGAGTAACTCCTGAGCATCACCGGGTGTGGCCCAAAAAGCAAACAATAACAACAACAACAACAACAACAAAACTGTTGGTCTTAAGTTTGCAGAATCAAACCAAACTGTTCCAGAAGTCCCAGGGCATTAAATAACTCTTCAGCGGTGGCTGCTGAGGAATTTTTTAAACGCGCAGATTAAATATAGAAACCTGCACTTCCTACTCAGTGGGAATTCCCGATAAAGAGATCTCTGGCTCCGGGTGCAAATAAGCCCTGGGGTCTGGGCAGCTGGCTTTAGGAAATTCGCTTCCTCTTAACAAAAGAGCAGCTTTTGCACCCTATAGTGGCCAAGGCTGCAAGACCCAGCGCCAGAAGGTTGTTTTGAGAGGCTTCTACCGCCCTGGGTGGCAAGAGGGACCGAATTATTCCTTCCTTCTGGACAGCCAAAACATCAAGCAAAACTTTCCTGTTTGCAAACCCTGGACCCATCCCTACACCAAAGCACTTACAAGTTTCCTCTAAACTGAACCACTGCGGTGACAAGCGTCCACAGGTTATCACAATGTGTCCTCCTGTGAAAGCCACAGCCAAAGGCCCTGACCCTGGGCCCCCTCTTTCCTCTGATCTGCACATCATTCCCTCATCCTAGCCTTACGACACAGAAAAGAGGGCCTTTTGCTACTCAGTTCAAGGTTCCCACCAGCAAGAACTACCCAGCAGGGTCGACGTGGTCCTTTGGTCCCTTAGGCTCTTGGCCCCCTCACCGCTGCCTCCTCCTAAAGTTCTTTCCTGCTTTCCTGGGAGTAGGAGTTGGGGCTCTCCACCTTTCCCCATCTCTCTCGGGGGGGGGGGGGTGGCTTCACAGATCTCCAATTGCCCCTCAAGAGCATGGGGTCGAGTCCCTCCTGATCTTTGAAACTCGCCCGGGCACTAGCAGACCCTCTCCACTGCCACAGAGGGTTCCCCTCGGATGGGCACCCCACTGGTGCGCCCCAGCAGCAAGCACAGCGCCCTTTGCGCCCGGAGCGGGTAGACTGGGACCTGCCCGGGCAGGTGGAGCCCAAAGGAAAGAGGGGGGGCGGGAGGGATCCCCGGCGAGTCGGTCGGGGCGCAGGCTGGCGCGCGCAGGGCGGGCAGAGGGGCGGACCCGGGTCAGGTTTCGAGGGCGTCACCGGGAAGGTCCCCTTAAAAGCGAGCGCGGGCTTCAGTCCCCGCCGTGGCGCTCGGTTGCTGGCTCGGGCTTCTCCCGCTCTTTGCAGCCCGCCTCCTAGGAGCCAACCCTCGGCTGGAGCTCGGATTGAGGGGACAGAACCCCCCGAAGGGTCTGCAGTCGAAGGACCCCCAAACCGCTTGCCGAGATGCCTGGGAAGAAGGCGCGTAAGAACCACGCGCCCCCGAGCGCTCCCGGACCTCTTACCGGTAAGGTGTGACGGACACCCCGCGAAGACCCTGCTCCTGGGCCTGGTTGGTGGTGGGGGTGTCGCCTGGGCCTGGGCCAGGTCGGGATCTGCCCTACAGTCGCCCCTGGGCGCTTCAAGTTAGGGGAAGATCAGGTTAGGTCGGCAAGTCCTGCGGGGAGTGATGGAGGGGTGTTCTTGTTTGCTTTTTTTTTTTGGGCCAGCGTGAGGGTGTAGGATATTTCTGGGCTTGCTGAGATCTTTGCCCTTGGACACTTTACCTCCTTCCCACCCGACCCGCCTGCCCCGGGTCCAAGGAGGAAAAAGTGCAAGTGACAGCCACGGGGAGAAAGTCCTTGTTAAGGCTGGTGGAGATGGCAAGGCTGGTGGAGATGGCCTGTGCTCTCCAAGACACTGACGACATATCTCTTCCTGCAAGGGTGGTGGTGGGGTTTAGAGCACCCTGTCCGGGGGTGTTAACTCCCCACCACCCCCAGCACCAACAAAATCAATAATAGATCCCCGCACTGCAACTCCTGGTTGTGCACAAGGGTGGGCTCTTCCTGGACTGTCCTGATGGACGGTTTTAGGGACTCCTGCGTGTGCCCAGGAACCTAGAAAATCCTGCTTCTTCTGTTCCTGGGGTTTAATCGACATGTCTACGGTGGATCTTTGTAAAGGAAGCGCCAAGAGACACCCAGAGGTGGCACCTCCCCCTTTCCATAGGTGCCCGTTTCTCTGGGCTGATCCCGATCTAATGACTTAACCCTCGCCTCCTTCGCCCCCTTTATAAATCTTATCAGTAAAAGGCCCAGGCGGTGTGCCTGAGCCCCACAGTGATTACATCAGTGGCAGCAGGTCCCAAGATGGGGCGCTCCGGGGCACGTGGCTCTGGGCCAGGTGGCCTAGCTGCTCAGGGCTCTTGCTTGGGAGGGGGGACAAAGCTTTTTTCCACCTTTGGAGGGAATCTTCTAGAACTGAATGTCCCTGGTACAATTTGGTTCCTAGTAACAAAGGTGGCAGAAGGACTTTCCCTTCACATTGAGAAGAGAGTAAGTAACTCTCATTTTCATTTTTGAAAGGTGAATGACGTAACTTGGTTGAGTTTTAACCTAAACGGATAAATGTTGTGTAAGAATAATAGTAAGTTCAGTTAATGCCCGTCACTTCACATAGTTTTAAAGGATTTCCATGAACACATTTGTAAAGGTGTTTATATTTATATTTATATTATTTATAACAAAAGCTTAAGGAAACAGTTCAGAAGCTATTTTGTGTACTCCCTTATTGTGAAAGTTTTTTTTTTCTCATAATCCGGGCCTCCAAAATTGGAGACCTTTTTAAAGGACAAGTTATTAATAATTCAGGTTTCTTGTTAGGAATGATGAAAATTTTTGCCAACTTTTAAAGGGAGAAGTTGGTTGAAATATCGATTATAAAATGAGCCTGTCTGTAACTTTCAATTTTCAAGTATACTTTAATTTCCATTTATTTTTAGTTCAAAAAGAGCCTTTGCAGGTCTGCTCACAAACAAACCCATTTTAATTTGTAGTAGTAGGCTTTGACAGTACCAGGATCTTGCACATGGCAGGCCCATGCAAGACTTTACCTCCCCATTATTTGTAAATTTTTTTGTTTGTTTTTATCATACTCAAAAAATGAACTAAAAAGACTCTGAGTTGCTCCTTGAAATATCCAAGAAAAAGAATGGGTAGTATAGGTTTAGGGGTTAATTTTATTTTCTTAAAACTTTACTTGTAAATTTGGCATAATGAGTATAATTTTTTCCATTTTTAATAAATTATAATACCTCAGTTCTAAAAATATCATAAGCAAAATTTCTTATTTTCTGCTTCATTCAGCTTCATAAATACAATAATATACATATTGGACTTGGAGAAAGTAAAATGTACATTATTATTTATTTATTTATTTGATTTTTGAGTCACACCCACTGGCTCTCAGGAGTGACTCCTGGCTCTGCTCTCAGAAGTTGCTCCTGGCAGACTCAGCGGACCACATGGGATGCCAGGATCCTGGCTCAGCTGCTTGCAAGGCGAACTCCCTACCAATGTGTTATCTCTCCAGCCCTACATTTTTTTTTAAAGGGCTAGAAGGATAGCCAAGTGGATAAGGCTCTTACCCTGCATGTAGCTTATCTGGCATCCCTGGCATCTCGTGATTCCCAGAGATTGCCTGGAACAATCCCTGAATGCAGAGCCAGGAGTAAGCCCCCAGTCTGCTTGCCCCCCTCAATTCCCGTTTAGAAAATGTTAACTTACATTTGGAATATTTTTCTCTCTTATCCTTTTCTAAAATTTGTTTTTGGGTTATGTCTTGAGGGACAACGCTGTTAGGGATTGAAGCCAGGCTCCCTGCATGCTAAGTAAGTCTTTTAGTCTGTGAGCTACCACATGAGCTGTACATCTTATAGAATCATTGCAAATTTTGTTTTTGCACCAAAGGGTGGGCGTGAAACCATTATATGAAACTTTATTTATTTTTTGTTTTGGGGCTGCATCCCCTCAGCTCTATGCTCAGTTTATAGCTCCTGATGTTAGCCTGGGAATCAAGTCCTGTACCAGAGTTAGAAGCAGCTGCTTACAAGGCAAATATTGCCTCCCCCCTCCCCTTGCCTATTTCTCTGTTCCCCCTCCCCAATTGTTTGTTGCAAAGCTTCATATAAAGGATACTATTGGGGGAGAAAAACAGACACAACAGCAACACAGCAGGTGTTTCTTCTTCAGTTGAAATATGCAAGAGTGTCTTCCCAGGCTCCACCTTCACTCTGTTCAGTGCAAACCCTTTTGGGGGGGTGCACTTTGCAGTGCTTGGCTTCATCCTGTTGCTTTTCTTTTCCTTCCAGATTCGGAAGCTGAATGTGCCATGCAGTTCAGGAGGATTGGGGACATGCTGAATTTCCGGCAGAAGATCCTCAACCTGATAGCCAAACTCTTCCACTTAGGGACCTGAGCACTCCCAGGTTTTCCAAGGAGGCGGCTCTTCTCAGAGGGCAGCTTCCCCCCATGGGAGGTGCATAATCCACGAGGAAAAGGAGGAAGAGGGATTACCTTGTGACTACCTTGTCTGGGAGAAAAATGGGAAGATGCTGGATGGCCACATTGAAAGAATGCAAAGGGAATTGCTCAAACAGGACTTTCTGCGGGATGGAAGAACTGCATCACTTCGTTCATTTTAAAGCAAGCTTGGATAAGGCTTTGAGAAGAAGGGAAGAATAGATGACTTTGTTTCTTGTTTAGATCATTTAATTCTAGTGTTTTTGCTTGCAGATTGCTGCCCAGTCTCAGGAATCTAAGAGCTGAGCCTTGCAGAGCAGCGAGGAAGATGTTGTGGCCAAAGGCCAAGGGCAGAATCTGATTTATGCTTGTTACTTTTGAGTCACAACTCCAGCCCCATGCTCTGTCTGGTTTTTATATAGGTAAACTTCTTAAGTGTAAACAAGATCTCACTTTTACTAAGAACACTGAGTATCATGTGGAATGTACAGGCTCACTACAAAAACAAAATAATTGGAGAGTTTGTTTCTTTTGACTGGACATAGTCTGGAAAAGGGTGTTTTGAAAAGAAAATGGACTAGAAGGATTAGGATGGTTAATGCCAGTAACATTCTTACTGTTTTGCGTTTTAAAAGATATAGAGCATAGAAACATTGAGTCTGTAAGAATAGGAGAAAAACAGTGAATTAGAACTTTTACTGCTCTAATTAACACTGAGTAAGACAAATCATAAAGTAACTTGACAAGAAAATGAGTGTTTTTAAAAAATGTTCCTAATATCTGTATGATACCTTTTCTTGTAATTGTTATTGCTTCCTGTAAGAAATGATCTTTTAGGAGGGTTAAGCATGTTTTTATCGTTGGAATATGACTTTTATTTTTAAGCAAGGAGCAAATGGCTTTTCCAGAATGAGAATTTCAGTTGTTCACATTCATATTGTACACAATTTAATTAGCATAAGAATTTGATGTATTTCCTTGTTCCTAAAAGGCCAGACTACCAACAAAATCTCTAAATATATGAACAAGGCCAGGAATTCATTTTTCAGGAATAATTTTATTTATTTTATCTATTTATAATAATAGGGTTGTTTTTATTGTTTGTTTAGCCCCAAAATGCTTATTATTAAAGTTGCATTTTTCCTTGTTAGGACATACTATAGTTTCACAAGTACTAAACACTTTAATAAGAATGTTTTAATATAGACCATAGTCACTTTAGATTAAAAAATATTACCTCAGCCTGTTTTTTCCTTCAGTGTTACTTAAGGCTTTGTTTGGTTGCAAAGTTATTTTTGCCTGCCTAGAGGCATTTAGTCATGACTATTTATGGTGGGTAACTGTATTTACAAACATTTTCATGTAAAAGTTGATACTGTAGCTATAAACTATAAAAATTTAGAACCCGTTTTTTTTTCCTCTCTGTGCATATTTTCCTGTCATCTTCACTGTGAGATGCAAACACTTGGAGTGATGTCCATCAACTGGTCCCTGAATAGTCCAGCTCTAAAGTTCAGGGACCCCATGCACACAGTTTATAAGGAAATGGTGAAAGAGGGGAAATGCATGCCAGGCCTGTTGGTCTGGAGAGCAGCTGAATGCCCCTGCCTTGCAGCACTGGGAGATTGAGGGCTAGGATCTTGCAAAGCCCCAGGATTGGAGGAGAAGTCAGAGGCCAAATTGCTTGGGTGCAGTTAGTTTCCTTTCAGGTGACCACTTGCTGAGACCACATAAATCCTCCCAACCCCCCACCCCCGCCCAAGAGCAAGTCTTGCTTCATGTGCAGAAGTAGGTGCTGCCCAAGTGACCTTCCTGTGTGAGTGTGGGAACTCAAAAGATAATCCTGAGTTGGCCACTTGAATCTAGAAGCCACATCTTGAGCCCAACCCTGCTCTCCCAGAGACTGCTGATATCTTGGTAAATCATCTCCCATATGTTCTTGGAAAACGAAAAGAACCACCACAGGAGAGTGAGGAACCCCTAGAGAGGCGAGCTAAAGAAGGGGTGGGGTGTGCCAGGAGAGTTCCCACCTGCTGCCTGGGGACTAGGGACTGGCTGAACTTTGAGGAGAAATCTACTAAGGCTTAGTTAGGTACCATCCGAGTGATACTCCAAGAACAATTTGCTACATAAATATAACTCTCTTACACTTACACCACACCTGGCCATGTTTAGGGGTTGCTCTTGGCTCTGACATCTGGTACAGGGGGACTTTAAGGGGATGCTGGAGATCAAACCTGGGTTAGTCACCTGCCAGGCAAACCCCCTATCTGCTGTACTAACACTTGAGGCCCCAGGTTTTATATACTTCGACCTTCGTTTACAGTAATAAGTAAGCCTCAATAGTTTTATCTATTTGAAAGACATTTACAGTGGATTTATAAATGAGATAAGTATAAGTCACCCGAGAAAAAATCTTCCAATAAGCACCACACACATACATAGCGCTCTGTGCTGCGATTGAGATTATAATTTATTTAGGTTAGTGGGCCACACCCAGCAATGCTTGGGGTGTTACTCCTTATTTGGGGCTCAGGAATCACTCCTGCTCAGGTGACCATGTGGTTTTCTGGATCAAATTCTGAGTCTGCTACATGCAAGACAAGAGCCCTTAATCTCTTACTATCTCTCAGCCCTGCATTTGGGGGGGTTATCCACTGTAGTACTTTAACCCTTTGACCCTAGCACCCAAAAATAACAGCATAAATGCTGTAAACTTTGTCAAACTCCTTAAACCTAGGTCTAAGGGAAGTAAGTAGATCCAACAAAGGAAGTAGCTTAGGGACATGCTTAGGTGCCAGGAGCAATCCTGAAGCTGAACTCTGAAGGCCAAGCCCGAAAGGATCTGTACTGGACAAAACTAAGCCAGTTTCTACCAAGAAATAAGTAGCCTGAGTGATCATGAAGGCCACTCAGGTTTGAGACAAGAATTCCATAGCAAAGGGGAGGGGGGTATAAAGAAAGTCTTCCCCCACCATCTCTGTCTTCCCGACCTCCAACAAGGAAAACATTATCTGCCAGGACTGGATTTGCAAAAGGAAGTGAACACATACAAACCAAGCAAGTTCTTTTGTGCAAAACAGGGACCTCAAGTTCTGGAAGCAGTCCTGTAGCAAGTGCTTGGGCTTGGCAGTGATTTTTTAGAAAGGCGAATTCTCTGCCACTGGCTTCCTGGATGGACAACTCTGCCCAGCTGCTGCTTATATGCAGATGAAAATAACTCTGTCACCTGACAAAGCACGCCCTACTATATAATCACTGGAATAGTCTCCCTGCAGTGGGTCATGGTTCAAAAACAAGTCCTTTGTCAATAATGCCCAGGCACTGAGCTTTCCTTTTAAGGACTTGGGAGAAACCTGTTCCAAGGCCTCATCAAGGCAGAAATGGCCACATCCTTCCCAGCTCCGTGGGCACCTAGTACTGAGTCATACCCACCTATAAGGTCTTCTTCGAAAGACCAGAGAAAAGAGAAAATGGATACCAAGTCCTAGGAAGGGAGTTAAGAGTTTCTTTGGAAAGTCTGGACCTTCTCTAGCTCTCTAGCTATAGGGATTTGGGAAGGGCTGATCTGGAAGATACAAATAATCCCTCTTGGTCTTGGGAAATTGTCTTCTTTCTCCACTCTGTTGCCTGTGCATTAATGATTTCTAAGTGCACTTTGGAGATGAGTCCATTTCAAATTTGCCGTGCCATCCAGATGTTTCCAAACCACAAAGTAAGCTCTCCTATCCACCAGTGTCATCGGCTTCTGACTTTGACCTCAGCCCTTCTGGTGGGTAAATTTTAGCCATCTGATTCCTTCCACAGGATGCTCAAATGCAGGGCAATTTCCAACCAGCCTGTGAACCCAGTGAGGTGAGCCCAGGCCTGCTGCTGCTGTCGGCAGGCAGTCTGGCTCCATAAGTGGCCCAGGCTTTTATTTTCCTTATGGAGTTCTGGCCCATCTCTCCCAATTAAAGATAATTAGCCCGAAATGAAGGCCGGCAGGGTGGTGAGGGGCTGGGGAGGAAGTGGCAGTTTCTGCCTTCATGAGGGCATCTGGTTTGCATTTGGATCCACCTAGAGATAGTAAAACATTTCTTTCAATTTATAGGACAGACTTCCCATAGCCTGTAACTGCTCGAGCCTCCTGTAGGCATTGAGAGACAGAGAGAGAGAGAGAGAGAGAGAGAGAGAGAGAGAGAGAGAGAGAGAAGAGAGGAGAGAGAGAGAGAGGAAAGAGAAGAGAGAGGAGAAAGAGAGAGAGGAAAGAGAAGAGAGAGAGAGAGAGAGAGAGAGAGAGAGATAGGAGAGGAGAGAGAGAGAGAGAGAGAGAGAGAGAGAGAGAGAGAGAGAGAGAGAGAGAGAGAGAGAGAGAGAGAGAGAGAGAGAGAGAGGAGAGAGAGAGAGAGAACCATCTCTGGGTACAGAGCAAACCTC